>NC_034188.2:60829115-61129115 GCF_002021735.2 Oncorhynchus kisutch | reverse complement strand
TAATGGAAGAGAAATTAGATGCATATTCCAGAGCTGCTTGACACGTGTTGACACACAAAATGAGATTTGTTTCCTTTGTTTTGAAATTAGGGTTGAGAGGCCCAGTGCCTGTGTTGCGTAGCGATTCATTTAAAGAAAGAAGAGATGAATACATTTCTGACAGGATGGTGAGCAGAAAGCCGAGTGGAATAGTTTCACTATAACAGCATGCCTAGCTTAAAGTGGAACAGTCACACATGGTAAAATAAGTTGTGAAATGTGTTGATTGGGGCTGGGGTGTCTCTCATTCTTACTTTGTGAAATGTGCAGAATGTTATCCTATCTACACTTAAGATGAAATCTAACATATCTACACCCATTATAAACTCGAGATACTACGCTGAACAAAAATACAAATGCCACATGTAAAGTGTTGGTCCCATGTTTCATGAGCTGAAATAAAAGATCCCAAACATTTTCCATGATCACAAAAAGCTTATTTCTCAAAAATTGCATGCGCAAATTTGTTTACATTCATGTTAGTGAGCATTTATCCTTTTCCAAGATAATTCATCCAGTTTACAGGTATGGCATATAAAGAAGCTGATTAAACAGAATGATCATTACAAAGGTATACCTTGAACTGGGGACAATAAAAGGAACTCTAAAATGGGCAGTTTTGTCATACAACACAATGCCACAGATGTCTCAAGTTCTGAGGGAGTGTGCAATTGGCACGCTGACTAGCTGTTGCCAAATAATTGAATGTTAATTTCTCTACCATAAGCCGCCTCCAATGTCATTTTCGAGAATTTGGCAGTACGTTCAACCGGCCTCACAACCGCAGACCACGTGTAACCATGCCAGTCCAGGATCTCCACATCCAACTTCTTCATCTATGGGATCGTTTGAGACCAGCCACCCGGACAGCTGATGAAACTGTGGGTTTGCACAGAAATTTCTGCACAAACTGTTAGAAACCGTCTCAGGGAAGCTCATCTGCGTGCTCGTCGTCCTCACCAGGGTTTTGACCTGACTGCAGTTCACATCGTAACCGACTTCAATGGGCAAATGCTCAACTTCAATGGCCACTGGCTCTTCACGGATGAATCCTGGTTTCAACTGTACCCGGCAGATGGCAGACAGAATGTATGACATCGTGTGGGTGTGTGGTTTGCTGATGTCAATGTTGTGAGCAGAGTGCCCCATGGTGATGGTGGGGTTATGATGTGGGCAAGCATAATCTACAGACAACAATCACAATTGCATTTTATCGATGGCAATTTGAATGCACAGAACTACCGTGACAAGATCCTGAGTCCCATTGTCGTGCAATTCATCTGCCGACATCACCTGTTTCAGCATGAAACATGGCTCCATGGCGCAAAGATTTGTAAACAATTCCTGGAAGCTGAAAATGTCCCAGTTCTTCCATGGCCAGCATACTCACCAGACATTCCACTCATTAAGCATGTTTGGGATGCTCTGGGCGTGTATAGCAGTGTGTTCCAGTTCCCGCCAATATCCAGCAACTCGCACGATCAGTGAAGTGGAGTGGGACAACATTCCACAGTCCACAATCAACAGCCTGATCAACTCCTTTGACACTTATGAAATGCTTGTAATTATACTTCAGTATTCCATAGTAACATCTGACAAAAATATCTAAAGACACTGAGGCAGCAAACTTAGTGGAAATTAATATTTCTGTCAGGAGGAATGAGCCAAAATTCACCCAACTTATTGTGGGAAGCTTGTGGAAGGCTACCCAAAACGTTTGACCCAAGTTAAACTATTTAAATGCAATGCTACCAAATACTAATTGAGTGTATGTAAACTTCTGACTCACTGGGAATGTGATGAAAGAAATAAAAGCTGAAATAAACCATTCTCTCTACTATTATTCTGACATTTCACATTCTTAAAATAAAGTGGTGATCCTAACTGACCTAAAGACAGGAAATGTTTACTAGGATTAAATGTCAGGAATTGTGAAAAACTGAGTTTACGTGTATTTGGCTGAGGTGTATGTAAACTTCTGACTTCAACTGTACACCTTTTTCCTTATCTGATGTCCAATGCTCAGTCCCTATATGCTTCTGTGCACCTTGTCATGGATGGATAATACAGTGCTTCAGAAAATATTTTTATCCATTGACTTTTTCCCGTATTTTGTTGTGTTACAGCCTGATTTTAAAATGGAGTAAATTGAGATTTTGTCTCACTGGCCTACACAAAATAAACAATAATGTCAAAGTCAAATTATGTTTTTCGAAGTATTAATATAAAAAAGAAGGGCACTTATTAGTAGATGGATAAAAAATGTAAAAAGCAGGCATTGAATATCCTTTTGAGCATGGCTAAGTTATTATTTACACTTTGGATGGTGTATCAATACACCCAGTCACTACAAAGATCCCTCCCTCCCTGAGGTCAGGTTGTAAACCGGCGTTCACAGTGTATGCTGTTTCTCCCTCCCTCCCTCCCTCCCTCCCTCCCTCCCTCCCTCCCTCCCTCCCTCCCTCCCGAGGTCAGGTTGTGGATGCAGTGTTCACAGTGTATGCTGATGCTCCAAATTACTGTGTGTGAAATCCTCCCCACTCTCCTGGGGGAGCAGTCATATCACTCTCCTTTCATATCCTCTCTCTCTCTCTCTCTCTCTCTCTTTCCCTCCTTCTCTCTCTCCTTCTCCTTCACTTTCTCTCTCTATCTCTCTCCCTCCGTCTCTCTCTCCTTCTTGTTCTCTCTCTCTCTCTCTCTTTCCCTCCTTCTCTCTCTCCTTCTCCTTCACTTTCTCTCTCTATCTCTCTCTCCCTCCGTCTCTCTCTCCTTCTTGTTCTCTCTCTCTATCTCTCACTCTCACTCTCATCTGTTCTCTCCATCTCCTGGGCTGTGGATCAGGCAGTGTCGAGGCTTTCCACTAGAAGCCTATTAGCTGTGTGCAGGGAGAGCACAGAGGAGCTACTATGATAGCAGGTTGTCACTCTGCTCCCCTCTCCTTTATAACTGTATCAGTCATGCTGGCTTGGGGCCTGACTCAATCATCTTATTATGGCCCCATCTCAGCAGAACTGACTGACACACACACACACACACACACACACACACACACACACACACACACACACACACACACACACACACACACACAGTTATTACAGTTTTTCTCAATTGCTAAAACACCATTTCTGAAACCTTGCTCCATTTCCTAAAAACATTAAACACAAAACCTCATCTTCAAGCACTATTTACATAACCTCTGACTCCTCTCGCAAAATGAAACATTCGCCTCAAAACTGTTTTCAAAATCAAACCAGTTCAAAATCAAAATGACATACACTCTCGAGCAGTCAGTAAACAATACACCGAAAAATAGAAAACACATTGTTCAAAACATACAATTCTCAGGGAGAAGTACATTTTAATCTAACTTGATGAATGAAAACATGTTCTATCATAGTAGCTCAAAAATGATCAGAAATTACTACTCTGCTTTGCTCTTTGCAATTTTGTTTTTTGTTCTTCCTCCTCCTTGTACCCCTATTTTTACAGTACTGTACCCTGCATCTCACAAACTTGTCCTTTGTCTCTGTGATACTGTAATTCTTGTTCTTTGTTGATATGAACCTGCAACCAGTCAAAATCTATTGAGCAGTACTGTTAATAAATGTAAAGCACAATGTTCAGGGCCATACAATTTGTCCATTGTACAGTATACAGCCTACAATGCACTGTACTACAGTATACAATACTAAAAGGGACAAAAATCAAAGGAGTAAACATGTGATCAATGTGCTTCTTATTGTCTTTGGGCTGGGTCAGGCCAGAGCCCTTCGTCGACATCACAAGCAATATTGTCCCTCCTGAGGCAACGGGGGAAGAAGCCTCTTGTGTGCCGTATCCAGCCCTGACATGATTCCTCACCTATATCACCACAGGCTAAATCAATGGCTTGCAGCAGATTTACCCTGTTGTAGGGTTGTCTATCATATACTTTCCATCTCCAAGAGGAGAAAAACTCCTCAATCGGATTCAGGAAAGGCGAGTATGGAGGGAGGTACAAGTTCATAAACTGCCCATTGATGTTAAACCATTCCCTTACCTGAGCAGCTCGGTGGAAACTGACATTGTCCCACACTATCACATAGGTGATCACTCAAGGTACTAAACGATATCATAACCGCCATCGATAAAAGACAGTACTGTGCAGCCGTCTTCATCGACCTTGCCAAGGCTTTCGACTCTGTCAATCACCATATTCTTATCGGCAGACTCAGTAGCCCCGGTTTTTCGGATGACTGCCTTGCCTGGTTCACCAATTACTTTGCAGACAGAGTTCAGTGTGTCAAATCGGAGGGCATGCTGTCCGGTCCTCTGGCAGTCTCTATGGGGGTGCCACAGGGTTCAATTCTCGGGCCGACTCTTTTCTCTGTGTATATCAATGATGTTGCTCTTGCTGCGGGCGATTCCCTGATCCACCTCTACGCAGACGACACCATTCTATATACTTTCGGCCCGTCTTTGGACACTGTGCTATCTAACCTCCAAACAAGCTTCAATGCCATACAACACTCCTTCCGTGGCCTCCAACTGCTCTTAAACGCTAGTAAAACCAAATGCATGCTTTTCAACCGGTCGCTGCCTGCACCCGCATGCCCGACTAGCATCACCACCCTGGATGGTTCCGACCTAGAATATGTGGACGTCTATAAGTACCTAGGTGTCTGGCTAGACTGCAAACTCTCCTTCCAGACTCATATCAAACATCTCCAATCGAAAATCAAATCAAGAGTCGGCTTTCTATTCCGCAACAAAGCCTCCTTCACTCACGCCGCCAAGCTTACCCTAGTAAAACTGACTATCCTACCGATCCTCGACTTCGGCGATGTCATCTACAAAATGGCTTCCAACACTCTACTCAGCAAACTGGATGCAGTCTATCACAGTGCCATCCGTTTTGTCACTAAAGCACCTTATACCACCCACCACTGCGACTTGTATGCTCTAGTCGGCTGGCCCTCGCTACATATTCGTCGCCAGACCCACTGGCTCCAGGTCATCTACAAGTCTATGCTAGGTAAAGCTCCGCCTTATCTCAGCTCACTGGTCACGATGGCAACACCCATCCGTAGCACGCGCTCCAGCAGGTGTATCTCACTGATCATCCCTAAAGCCAACACCTCATTTGGCCGCCTTTCGTTCCAGTACTCTGCTGCCTGTGACTGGAACGAATTGCAAAAATCGCTGAAGTTGGAGACTTTTATCTCCCTCACCAACTTCAAACATCAGCTATCTGAGCAGCTAACCGATCGCTGCAGCTGTACATAGTCTATTGGTAAATAGCCCACCCTTTTTCACCTACCTCATCCCCATACTGTTTTTATTTATTTACTTTTCTGCTCTTCTGCACACCAATATCTCTACCTGTACATGACCATCTGATCATTTATCACTCCAGTGTTAATCTGCAAAATTGTAATTATTTGCCTACCTCCTCATGCCTTTTGCACACATTGTATATAGACCCCCCCTTTGTTTTCTACTGTGTTATTGACTTGTTAATTGTTTACTCCATGTGTAACTCTTTGTTGTATGCTCACACTGCTATGCTTTATCTTGGCCAGGTCGCAGTTGCAAATGAGAACTTGTTCTCAACTAGCCTACCTGGTTAAATAAAGGTGAAATAAAAAAAATAAAAATAAAAATAAAAAGGTGGGAATGGGATTCTTATTTAGCTCTTGACCCTGCTGCTCTTGAACCTGCTGCTCAAATAAAATTATCTTAGATTGGCAATAAATCTTAGAAGGTGCTGGGTGTTATAGGGCCCGAGTGTAACATGGTGATGTAGAACACCATGGTTGCTGATAGCAGCACAGATTGTGACATTGCCACCTCGTTGACCAGGGACTTCAGCAATGGCCCGCTGTCCAATCATGTTTCAGCCTCTCCTTCTCCTCTTTGTTAGATTGAAGCCTGCTTCATCGACAAAGATGAACTCATGGGGTCTGTCCAAGGATTCCAAGGCAAATATTGTCTGTGTAGAAATACAATATAATGTATGTAGGATTTTGTAAGTCGTACAGAGACAGTGCTATACTGTAGAGTACAATTAGGCTTCTGATTCACAAACATTGTATGTACTGGAGAGTAATGTCATTCACATAGTATGTGTTAGTACTGTAGACAATCTGGATTACAGTAAATGTTTCTGAATGTACACTTACTTGCACATACTGAGCTCGCAGTTCTTTCACCCTTGGTGAGTTGCGCTCAAACGGTACACTGTATACTTGTTTCATTCGCATCCTGTTACGATGGAGGACACGGTCAATTGTGGAAATGCTCACACTGTCGATTCCCTGGAAGTGTGTGTTGTCTTGTATCACTCGTTCCTGGATTTCTCTGAGTCGTATTGCATTATCTTGAAGGACCATGACAACTATAACGGCCTCTTGCTCCTGAGTGAAAATAGCTGTCCTTCAACCTGTATGTGGCAGCCTTGCAATTCTACAAAAAGTAGTTGTGCAGTTCCAAAACATATTCATGCAGTACAATACATACAGTGATTAACTTTACACATGTCTATTGGAACAGCTGCATATAGTGTAGTACAGTAAATTTGCAATTACAAAAATACAGTAGTATACTATACCTGTTCTCTTCTCTGAATGTCCTTACTATGGTGGACACAGAGAATCGGCTCAAATTGGGTTGCACTCTAAGTCCTGCTTCCCTCATTGTCAGTCCATGGACAAGAACATGGTCTATAACTGTTGCTCGAATTTCATCAGATATGTCCACTCTTTGTCTTCCTCTTCCCCTTCGTCCTCCTCTTCCTCTTTCTTGCCCTCCTCCTCCTCTTCCTCCTCGTCGCCCACCTCGCATATGCACTCGTCCTCTTCCTCTCACATTGTTTCTTCTATCCATTCTCAGACTTTCTCCTTCCCACCTTCAACAACCTGTTTGTTCTCTGAACTGGCTTATATTGGTTGTGTCGCATCATTTGAAACAGGTTCAATCAATTTTGAGTGGTTGTGTTCAATCAATGACATGTCTTCTCTATTTGTATTTGATTGTTGCCACTTGTGTTTACCAGTAAGGATGACATGTGCATTAGAGTGCAGAATGTGTTTAGAGTTTTGCTGAAAAGTCTTAAGTGAGATCTGCAAATTGTGTTTTACCATGTGAAATGGTTTAAGGTATTGACAACAGACTGCATAATTAGCTAAATGAGTCCAGGCAACTGAGAACTTTGTTCAGCCAATGGGTTTTAGTGTTTTAGCAATTGAGAAAAACTGTAATGTAAGTCACATTGACATGAATAAATAAATACTATAAATGTGTGCTGTTCAATAAGGCTGGACAGTACAGGGTTAATGTCAGTCACAGCATAGGACAGTATGCTAAAACACCAATGATCCAAATGAAGACCAGTTGCTGCTTTGGACTCTGAAAACTAAATGTAGTGTTCTATTTATGTCTATGTGATGTTTTCTATGTTATTCCATGTGAGCTTCAGCCTAAACACTGCTGTCACATATGTCTCTCCTAATTTCAGCTGTCACAATATTTCTCCACACTGATGTGATATTCCACAGGCTCAGTGCAGCTATCCACCCTCTGTCACATCACACAGGGACAGGAAACAAAAGACAGAAACGTTCAATTGCATTATGGTCATTATAGGAGAGGTATGATCTCCACCCAGCTTAGAGACCAGCACACACACACCATGGGATCTTAATGTGTGTGCGTGTGTGTATGTGGGGAGGAACCTGCATGGAAACAAAGGGCTTGTCCGTCTCCAGCCCCTCCCCAGCCCCACCTCGCTCCCCCTGCAGTGTGACAGCCTGTGAGCAGAGCAGAGCAGGGCGGGTGACAAGGCGGGTAGTGGGGTGACTAGGGGGGGCGGGGTGGAGGAGTCGCGGGGTGGGTCTGGAGGGGCCTGGTCCTCCCCGGTCATCCTTCCTGGTGGTGGGCTGATTAGATTGGGGCCGAAGTCTCCAGCTGGCAGGCAGGACTGGGCTGACACACACACACACACACGGGCAGGACTGTCTGTGACTGGGTGCTGGCTGACTGGCTGGCTGGTAGGCCGGCTGGCTGTGTCCCAATCGCTCTTCAGCTCTGACACCTCTGACAGCTTCAGCAAACAGGTTCATTAAATGACATTTCTTACAGCTGCTTCTCTCTCTGGGCTTTGTCAAGCCTCCAGTCTACAGGGGCCCCTTTCTCTCTGGGCTTTGTCAAGCCTTCAGTCTACAGGGGCCCCTCACTGCTTGTTGGTTTAAACCAAGGCTTTGTTGTTCTGACATAATGTTTTGATGTGGGCTGTTTGAAGCGGAGGCTTTTTAGCCTGTGTGTTGTTGCTGGTGAGGCCTTTGGCCTGCTCTGTATTTAGCCCTGTGGCCTGGCCTGCCTGCTCTCTGTTCCCAGTCACAGCAACAGACAAGAGGAACCAGGAAGGGTTATTACATCCAGGTAGACACACCCGCTCCTATAGTTTTTAATGTAAGGTTGATCAGGCCATGCATTATAATAGTATTCTCTTGTCATTTCTCAGTTGTTTCTGCATATTCTCATCTTTCTTCATCCTGATCTGTTCACAATTTCTCCATTCATCAATCTGTACCTTTCTCTACCTCTCCTTCTCTCCACCTTTCCCTCTCCCCATCTCTCCTTTTCTCCATCTCCCCCCACTCTCCACCTCTCCCTCTCTCCATCTTTCCTCTCCTCTTCCTCCTCCTCAGCAGCTCCATACTACAGGCGTTCTCTGAGCAGACAGTCTGTCTCTATGACAACTGTTAGAGTCTGGGGTTGCTGATTTGTCAACCTGGGGCAGCACATGGAGGAGAAACAAAGATGCCACCACCCCTCCCTCCACCACCTCTCCCTCCCTCCCTCACTCCCTCCACTTCTCACTCCCTCGCTCCCTCCACCTGCCACCTTCCTCCCTTCACTCCACTCCTCTCCATCTAATCCACTTCTAATTGAGCTCCAGAGACTTTGATGTGGCAGGTAGGTCGAGCCACAGCTATTCCAGGGAGAAATTAAGGCACCGCTGCCTCTCTCCTCACCTCTTCTCCCCTCTCCTCTCCTCTCCTCCCCTCCCCCTTCCCCTCCTCTCCTCCTCTGCTCCTGCTTGTCACTGTTTTAAATGAGCATTAGCATTGGACCTAACCTCCCCAGCCCAACATCTCACTCTGCCTCCCTCCCTCGTTCCCCCCTGGACTGTCAGTCAGGCTTGAGCTACATCCCCTCTCTGTGTGTTGTGTTTCGGCTGTTCTCTCTCGCACACCTCCCTGGCTGGTTCTCTTGTCTCTGTCTGTGTCCAGCTACACTGATAAGATGGGAATGTGTGTGATTGTAACCTGGGGAGACTAGGCCGCCCCAAGGGCTCAGACAGTGTTGGACGAGGAAGGAGGGAGGAAGGGGGGAAGGAGAGAGGGAGGTGTGTTAGGGGGATCATTCTCACCTGTCACGAAGGCCTCTCTTGATCTCCCTCGGTAGACCTGCTGTCCTAGAAGTGCTGCACACTAATGATCCCCCTCTCCTCATCCCCCTCTCCTCTCCTTTCTTTTGCTCACCCCCATCCTTTCCTCTTTCCTCTCCTCTCTCACCCTCTCCTTTCCTCTTCCCTCTCCTCTCCTCTCTTACCCTCTTCATTCTTATTCCCTCACCTCTCCTCTTATTCCCTCACCTCTCCTCTCTTTCCTCTTCCCTCTCCCTTCCTCTCCTCTCTCACCCTCTCCTTTTACTCTTCCCGCACCTCTCCCCTCCTCTCCACTCCTTTCCTCTTCCTCCCCCTCCTTTCCTCTTCCCTCTCCTCTGCTCTCTCACCCTCTCCTTTTACTCTTCCCACACCTCTCCTCTCCTCTTCCTCCCCCTCCTTTCCTCTTCTCTCTCCTCTCCTTTCATCTCCTCTCTCACCCTCTCCTTCCCTCTCCTCTCCTCTCTAACCCTCTCCTTTCTTCTTCCCCCTCCTCTCCTCTCCTCTGCTCTATCATCCTCTCCTTTCCTCTTCCCTCTCCTCTCCTCTCTCATCCTCTCCTTTCATCTTCCCCCTCCTCTCTCATCCTCTCCTTTCTTCTTCCCTCTCTCATCCTCTCCTTTCCTCTTCCCTCTCCTCTCCTCTCTCACCCTCTCCTTTTACTCTTCCCGCACCTCTCCTCTCCTCTTCCTTCTCCTCTCTCACCTTCTCCTTTCCTTTCCTCTCCTCTCCTCTTCCTCTCCTCTCCTCTTCCTCCCTCTCCTTTCCTCTTCCCTCTCCTCTCGTCTCTAACCCTCTCCTTTCCTCTTCCCTCTCCTCTCTAACCCTCTCCTTTATTCTTCCCTCTCCTCTCCTCTCATCTCCTCTCCTCGCCTCGCCTCGCCTCGCCTCTCTTCTCTTCTCCTCTCTTCTCTTCTCCTCTCCTCTTCCTCCCCCTCCTTTCCTCTTCTCCCTCCTCTCCTTTCATCTCCTCTCTCACCCCCTCGTTTCCTCTCCTCTCTAACCCTCTCCTTTCTTCTTCCCTCTCCTCTCCTCTCCTCTCCTCTGCTCTCTCACCCTCTCCTTTCCTCTCCTTTCCTCTCCTCTCGAACCCTCTCCTTTATTCTTCCCTCTCCTCTCCTCTGCTCTCTCATCCTCTCCCTTCCTCTTTACTCTCATCTCTCACCCTCTCATTTCCTCTTCCCACACCTCTCCTCTCCTCCTCTCCTCTCCTCCTCTCCTCTTCCTCCCCCTCCTTTCCTCTTCTCTCTCCTCTCCTTTCATCTCCTCTCTAACCCTCTCCTTTCTTCTTTCCTCTCCTCTCCTCTGCTCTCTCATCCTCTCCTTTCTTCTTCCCCTCTCCTCTCCTCTCCTCTCCTCTCCTCTCCTCTCCTCTCCTCTCCTCTCCTCTCCTCTCCTCTCCTCTCCTCTCCTCTCCTCTCCTCTCTCACCCTCTCCTTTCCTCTTCTCTCTCCTTTCCTCTTCTCTCTCCTCTCCTCTTCCCTCTCCTCTCCTCTCCTCTCTCACCCTCTCCTTTCCTCTTCTCTCTCCTCTCCTTTCCTCTTCCCTCTCCTCTCCTTTCCTCTTCCCTCTCCTCTCTAACCCTCTCCTTTATTCTTCCCTTTCCTCTTCCCTCTCCTCTCCTCTCTAACCCTCTCCTTTCTTCTTCCCTCTCCTTACCTCTGCTCTCTCATCCTCTCCTTTCCTCTTCCCTTTCCTCTTCCCTCTCCTCTCCTTTCCTCTTCCCTCTCCTCTCTAACCCTCTCCTTTATTCTCTCCTCTCCTCTCCTCTCCTCTCTTCTCTTCTCTTCTCTTCTCTTCTCTTCTCTTCTCTTCTCTTCTCTTCTCTTCTCTTCTCTTCTCTTCTCTTCTCTTCTCTTCTCTTCTCTTCTCTTCTCTTCTCTTCTCTTCTCTTCTCTTCTCTTCTCTTCTCTTCTCTTCTCCTCTTCCTCCCCCTCCTTTCCTCTTCTCCCTCCTCTCCTTTCATCTCCTCTCTCACCCCCTCCTTTCCTCTCCTCTCTAACCCTCTCCTTTCTTCTTCCCTCTCCTCTCCTCTCCTCTGCTCTCTCACCCTCTCCTTTCCTCTCCTTTCCTCTCCTCTCTAACCCTCTCGTTTATTCTTCCCTCTCCTCTCCTCTGCTCTCTCATCCTCTCCCTTCCTCTTCCCGCTCCTCTCCTCTCTCACCCTCTCATTTCCTCTTCCCACACCTCTCCTCTCCTCTCCTCCTCTCCTCTTTCTCCCCCTCCTTTCCTCTTCTCTCTCTTTTTTTACACCCTGGTTGTGGGTTGCAGACCATCTGAAATAGGTGTTAAAGACACAGAGGTGAATCTGGAGTGGGAAATAGAATATTTAGAGACAATATAAGTTTACAACCTTGCTGTAACATAGCACCTCTTCTGTGTTTGTCACAATGTAAAACCTTTGTGTGGTCTCTTTCCCCTCCTGTCCCCCCCCTCTTTTCCTCTCCTCTCTGCAGGTCCTGGCATACTCAGAGGGTCTGCATGGTAAATGGATGTTCAGTGAGATCAGAGCGGTCTTCTCCAGGCGATTCCTGCTCCAGAACACTGGCCTGGAGGTCTTCATGGCCAACAGGAGTAAGCATCACACACACTCACTACGTCCCAAATGGCACTCTATTCCCTATATTGTGCACTACTTTGGAGCAGAGCCCGTAGTGTAATAAACTGCTTCTCTTAACCACTTTAACATAGAATGAATACAGTTTTGTTGTCTCTCCTCCCAGCGTCAGTGATGTTTAACTTCCCAGACCAAGCCACAGTGAAGAAGGTGGTCTACAGTCTACCCAGGGTCGGAGTAGGAACCAGCTATGGCCTACCACAAGCCAGGTAAACCATACACCTATATTCACACGCATACACACACACACACACACACACACACACACACACACACACACACACACACACACACACACACACACACACACATACACACACACACACACACACACACACACACACACACACACACACACACACACACACACACACACACACACACACACACACACCTACATTCGCACACACACACACACCTACATTCGCACACACACACACACCTACATTCGCACACACACACACCTACATTCGCACACACACACACCTATATTCGCACACACACACACACACACCTATATTCGCACACACACACACACACACCTACATTCGCACACACGCAAACACACACACACACACCTACATTCGCACGCACGCAAACACACACACACACACACCTACATTCGCACGCACGCAAACACACACACACACACACACACCTACATTCGCACGCAAACACACACACACACCTACATTCACACGCAAACACACACACACACCTACATTCACACGCAAACACACACACACACACACACACACACCTACATTCGCACGCAAACACACACACACACCTACATTCGCACGCAAACACACACACACACACACACACACACACCTACATTCACACGCAAACACACACACACACACCTACATTCGCACGCAAACACACACACACCTACATTCACACGCAAACACACACACACACACACACACCTATATTCACACACACACACACACACACCTATATTCACACGCAAACACACACACACCTACATTCACACGCAAACACACACACACCTACATTCACACGCAAACACACACACACACACCTACATTCACACGCAAACACACACACACACCTAAATTCACACGCAAACGCAAACACACACACACCTACATTCAAACGCAAACGCACACGCAAACACACACACACCTACATTCACACGCAAACGCAAACACACACACACACCTACATTCACACGCAAACGCAAACACACACACACACTTACATTCACACGCAAACACACACACACTTACATTCACACGCAAACACACACACACCTACATTCACACGCAAACACACACACCTACATTCACACACAAACACACACACACCTACTTTCACACGCAAACACACACACACACACCTACATTCACATGCAAACACATACACACACACACCTACACTCACACGCAAACACACACACACATTTACATTTTTTAGTTCATGAAACATTTTGTTTGGTCTTTGCAATTCCTCATCTATCTTACTAGCTCCAGAGTAGTATTGTGTAATGCAATGTGTCCAATTTATTTTCAGGGTGTGTATTGTTAGTCTCCCCACATAACCCCTTTGTGTGGTGGAGTGTGGAGCCGGCCCTGGCAGCAGCTGACCCTGCCTGCAGCAGAGACATTCTAAATCCCATTGCTCCTGTCATTGGAGTGAGTGGTCATTGACCCTGACTGAACTGATCTAATTCTCTAAGTGAAGTCTATAGCACAGAACTGCAACCTGCTTGCATTTCTGACCACTGACCACACAGTAAAATACACAGAAGGAGACGGACGACAGTCCCTTCACCTTACCTACACTCTGTCATTAATTACCACAAAACACACATCTATTTTTAGCTATCAGTTAGCTAGAGTTAGCTATTGACTGGCTAGTGTTAGCTACAGTGCCTTGCGAAAGTATTCGGCCCCCTTGAACTTTGCGACCTTTTGCCACATTTCAGGCTTCAAACATAAAGATATAAAACTGTATTTTTTTGTGAAGAATCAACAACAAGTGGGACACAATAATGAAGTGGAACGACATTTATTGGATATTTCAAACTTTTTTAACAAATCAAAAACTGAAAAATTGGGCGTGCAAAATTATTCAGCCCCCTTAAGTTAATACTTTGTAGCGCCACCTTTTGCTGCGATTACAGCTGTAAGTCGCTTGGGGTATGTCTCTATCAATTTTGCACATCGAGAGACTGACATTTTTTCCCATTCCTCCTTGCAAAACAGCTCGAGCTCAGTGAGGTTGGATGGAGAGCATTTGTGAACAGCAGTTTTCAGTTCTTTCCACAGATTCTCGATTGGATTCAGGTCTGGACTTTGACTTGGCCATTCTAACACCTGGATATGTTTATTTTTGAACCATTCCATTGTAGATTTTGCTTTATGTTTTGGATCATTGTCTTGTTGGAAGACAAATCTCCGTCCCAGTCTCAGGTCTTTTGCAGACTCCATCAGGTTTTCTTCCAGAATGGTCCTGTATTTGGCTCCATCCATCTTCCCATCAATTTTAACCATCTTCCCTGTCCCTGCTGAAGAAAAGCAGGCCCAAACCATGATGCTGCCACCACCATGTTTGACAGTGGGGATGGTGTGGTCAGGGTGATGAGCTGTGTTGCTTTTACGCCAAACAATAACGTTTTGCATTGTTGCCAAAAAGTTCAATTTTGGTTTCATCTGACCAGAGCACCTTCTTCCACATGTTTGGTGTGTCTCCCAGGTGGCTTGTGGCAAACTTTAAACAACACTTTTTATGGATATCTTTAAGAAATGGCTTTCTTCTTGCCACTCTTCCATAAAGGCCAGATTTGTGCAATATACGACTGATTGTTGTCCTATGGACAGAGTCTCCCACCTCAGCTGTAGATCTCTGCAGTTCATCCAGAGTGATCATGGGCCTCTTGGCTGCATCTCTGATCAGTCTTCTCCTTGTATGAGCTGAAAGTTTAGAGGGACGGCCAGGTCTTGGTAGATTTGCAGTTGCATTTTTGTATCCAAATCCGGCTTTAAACTTCTTCACAACAGTATCTCGGACCTGCCTGGTGTGTTCCTTGTTCTTCATGATGCTCTCTGCGCTTTTAACGGACCTCTGAGACTATCACAGTGCAGGTGCATTTATACGGAGACATGATTACACACAGGTGGATTGTATTTATCATCATTAGTCATTTAGGTCAACATTGGATCATTCAGAGATCCTCACTGAACTTCTGGAGAGAGTTTGCTGCACTGAAAGTAAAGGGGCTGAATAATTTTGCACGCCCAATTTTTCAGTTTTTGATTTGTTAAAAAAGTTTGAAACATCCAATAAATGTCGTTCCACTTCATGATTGTGTCCCACTTGTTGTTGATTCTTCACAAAAAAATACAGTTTTATATCTTTATGTTTGAAGCCTGAAATGTGGCAAAAGGTCGCAAAGTTCAAGGGGGCCGAATACTTTCGCAAGGCACTGTATCTGCTGTTAGCTAGTGTTATCTGTCAGCTAGTGTTAGCAATCTGCTAGTGTTAGCAATCTGCTAGTGTTAGCTATTGGCTAGTGTTAACTAGTATTGTTAGCTATTCTAGTGTTAGTTATCAGTCAGTTAACTAGTGTTAGCTATTGTTTGGTATAGTGTTAGCAATTGATGTTAGCTATTGATTGGCTAGTAGTTTTAGCTATTATTAGCTATTGTTTGCCAGACTATGGTCTGGCCTATAACTTGACTTTAAGACTGTGAAAGGTTTTTTAGAAACAGCCTCCATCCAACTCTTGATTCTCACCATGTGTTGAGTTGAAGTCACATCAAGGCCTGCAGGACTTTGGTCATGGCAGTAGAATGCTCCAGTTTCACATGCGGATGAAGTTGTCACACTGTGCCAGTGTGTGGTGCTCTGAGCTCTGAATGAATGATTGCCTTTCTGGGAGTGTTGGTCTTTAGCTGGTCAATGTCTGTCTGGTTGTACACTTTGGTTTCTTGAGTACACTTTCAAACACCTTACATAAACCTCATTGGTTTGAATGAGCCCTGTTCAAAAGTAGTGCACTACATAGGGAAAAGGGTGGCATTTTGGATACAACCTAAGGTTTTTCTTCCTCTGTTGTTGTGCAGGCGTATCTCCATGGCGACGCCCCGGCAGCTCTTCAAGTCATCCAACATGACCCAGCGCTGGCAGAGGAGGGAGATCTCCAACTTCGAGTACCTCATGTTCCTCAACACCATCGCAGGTCAGCATCCCTTCTCCTCCCTTTTTCCTCCTCTCTCCTCTTTTCCCTCCTCTCCCTTTCTCCCTCTCTCCTATGCCCTCTCCCCCTCATCTTGGAGGGATCCATGTTGTTGTGTTGAGCAGATGAATGTAGTGTATGTTGTTGTTGACTGTTAAAACACGCCATTCAGGGCCTACAGGTAAGTTGTCTTTGTTTAAGGAGTAGGATGCTCTGTTCAGTGTTCAGTTCACTCGTAAGCAGTAATACTGTTCGTACTGTAGGTAGCCTACACTTCACTGTTCATGTGGAAGAATAGGACTTTTATTTGAAGAAAGAAAAGAAGGAAAATGGAAGCAAGATCACACATCCTCCAGGATAATTAGGGGTTGTGTGTGTGTGTGTGTGTGTGTGTGTGTGTGTGTGTGTGTGTGTGCACGTCTTTGTCGCCTCTCTGATCTGAGCTGTGACTAACTGGAAAACGAGAGCGCCTGGCGCACCACTCCTCTCTGTGGGGTGTCACATCCCTCGCTCCCTCACTCGCTGCAGAGTCATGCATATTTATATTTATCTGTGGCGTGAGTTCGATACATTATTGTCATCTAATTAGATGTACGGCAGACAGAAAAACATGGTGGAAATTCATTAAAAATGTGTGGTAATGACCTGAGCTGCCAAAAGTGTCAGGGAGGTGGGGTGGAAGACATGAGGGGGATGGAGGGAAGAGAAGAAGGAGAGGAGGGGTGGTGGAGGAGAGGAAGAGAGGTGTTAACGTGCAGCCAGTGCTCTTCTAATTAAACACTATTCTACTGGTATTAACATTCTGACACTTCAGAGTGTGTGTATCATCCTGACACTTCAGAACAAGCTGGAACTCTACCCACAATGCACCACACCACCACCCTTGTCTCCCCCTGCACCCTCACACCCACCTCACCCCCTCACCTCTGTTTCTCCCTACACCACCACCCTAGAATAGCACTGACACATCTACCCACACCACACCACACTGCCATCCCTATCTACCTCCCACACTCTTAAACCCTCACTCCTGTCTCATCCATACACCCTCACATACAGGACCCCCCTCTCCCTCTTACACCCTCACCGAAGAACAGGAACAGGCTACAGCAGAGTTAAATCTACTCACACCATTATCTCCCCAAGCGAATGCCTAGGCTTAAGCTCAGTGTGCAGTCTTGTCAAGCGAATGCCTAGGCTTAAGCTCAGTGTGCAGTCTTGTGACATGCAGGACACTTGGGTACGAACCCAGTCTGTTACAGCAGCTCTGGGAATGAACGGTGTGCATCACCCCGGGGCATGTGTGTGATTTTAGATCTGTAACACCTTGCTCTTACCCTAACCCACTTCCATATTGTGTCATCATTTTCATCATTTACATTTTGGTCATTTAGCAGAATCTCTGATCCAGAGTGACTTACAATCGCCTTAACCACTCTAACCCTAACCCAGCATCATAATGTACCATTCACAACACCCAGATCTAACCCTAATGATTGTCTATACATCACAGCAGCAGCAGAACCACCCCTCCATTAAACTACATTAAACCCTCAGCAGCCATCTTATTTGCTGTGGGAACTTCTGTGTACTAATCTAGTACATTATCATTTGCATTTTTAACATCCCTATTTGGGTATGACGTGTTTCTGTCAGATGAAGTAAGGGTAGCCCCCAGGGACACACAGAGCCGAGAGGTTGGGGACAAAGCAGAGCAATGCAGAGTAGAGCAGGGAAGCTAGAAGATTGGGAGTTTGAGAGGTTATAGGATGCGGTTACGTTGGGGACAGAGCAGAACATTGCAGAGTAGAGCAGAGAGGCTAGTCTGAGAGGTTGGGAGGCTAGCGGGCTAGGAGGCTAGGGGGATGGGAGGCTATGGGGTTGGAAGGATGGGAGGCTAGGGGGTTAGAAGGATGGGAGGCTAGGAGGTTGGGAGGGGGTTGGGAGGCTAGGGGGTTGGGAGGTCGGGAGGCTAGGGGGTTGGGAGGATGAGAGGCGAGGGGCTGGGAGGATGGGAGGCTAGGGGGCTGGGAGGATGGGAGGCTGGTAGATTTTGGCTTGGATGTGTTTCAGGAAGCAGAGTGCTGCTGTGTGACTGATAGCTCTGTAAAGATGAAATAGCTGTAGCATTATCTTTGTTGCAGCCTCAGGTCAAGCCTCATCTTTCACTGAGGTACTGTGTGTGTGTGTGTGTGTGTGTGTGTGTGTGTGTGTGTGTGTGTGTGTGTGTGTGTGTGTGTGTGTGTGTGTGTGTGTGTGTGTGTGTGTGTGTGTGTGTGTGTGTGTGTGTGTGTGTGTGTGTGTGTGTGTACATGTTTTGTGTGTGACACCATAGTGTTGTTAGAAGAAAAATGTATTGCTGTTTAAACTCTAAACCGTCAGCTTGGAGTGCAGCATGGAAACTTCTCTGTCTACAAACCAAACAAAACTCACTTCAAACCAAACACCTATCACACTGCTGCACATCATCTCACACTAAACTAAGGAAAAGGGTTTTGAATGTCTATCTTGCAGTACCTTGGATTCAATTGAAATTTGTGATTTAATGCATAATTTGATTAAAATAGGTTTAGTTTATTAAAACGATTGTGTCAGTGCTGATAGTGGTCTCCTGTCCTGTTTGACTGGCTGTTGTGGATTTGCTGCTAGTTTGTAATACTGCTTTATAATAAGTTGTTGATATCACACCATCACACCCATAGCTCTGTTCTCTGATTGGACCGGCTCACAATAGTGCATTCTGATTGGACCAGCTAATAGTGGTGTCTTCTGATTGGACAGCCCATAGCAGTGTCTTCTGATTGGACCAGCCCATAACAGTGTCTTCAGATTGGACCAGTCCATAGCAGTGTAAATTAGAGAGGACTTGTGGCGACATGGAATGTTGAGGAACTCCTCTTGGTTCTCATGGCTGAGTTAGGGTTCCATCTGAAATCCCACTGAAGGGGAAAACTAAGGTCTCACATCTGCATGTGGGCACTGCCATGGCTGAAGTATCCATGGTAACCACCACAGGATGTCCAATCAGGAGGCTAGCCTGGTGGTGTCACATGAGGCGTGCTCAACGACATCATGGTGACTAGGAGAACAGTTCTATATCTCTGTAATTACATACACCACAGACTACATATAGACACTACATACATTATACACACTACACACACACACTTCATATATACCACGTCAGGAGACCCCTTCGCTCCTAACCATGGGCGTATACTCCCTCTCCGGCCGCTAGGTCATCAGGCTGCTGATTATCCTGCACGCTTGTCACCATCGTCTCACGCACCTGCGCCTCATGACACTCACCTGGACTCCATGACCTCCTTGATTATCTTCCCTATATCTGTCACTCCCCTTGGTTCTTTCCTCAGGTATTAATGACTCTGTTTTCATGTCGGTGCGTTGTTTGTGTTTCATGTTCACTGTTTAGTTTATTTATTAAAACACTCACTCTCTGAACTTGCTTCCCGACTCTCAACGCAGACGTTACATTGAGTCATTTGCGGGGTCGTGGAGGGGAGATGCTGCACATGTCAAGAAAGTTTTAGTTTTGTTCAATCAGTAGCACACATCATCTCAATTTCTCATGTGTTTGTGTGTGTTTTTGTGGTGTGTATATTTTTTGACAACTGCCAGGTTATAAATGACCCTAAGACAATCTTTGTACCCTGGTGGTGTACAGCTTTCATGGAAATATGAACAAAGGGAATGTTTCACTTTTTCTAATGTTGGGGTCACTCTAGGAAAAGTAATCAAATTTCAAGTAGAAAAAATATAATTGTGTCTTTTTATTGTTTCAGCTTTATGCCTATATATCACGGTCGCCATGCAAATGAACTATCAGGTTATAGAGCAAACAACACTATTACCACAAAACGGGTTGTAATATGGCTTTTTCTCCCCTGGTTTGGCTTCCCCAGTGAATTTAACCATGCACTGCTACTGCCCTGAGTACAGATCACAAAGATCTCCCCCAGCACACAAGCCCGAGGGGGTGCAAGACCGGACAGGAAGATAACGTCAGTGACTCAACCCACTCAAGTCGAGTATAGCGAAAAAAAAAGCCTGGAACGACGTGATGCATCCCTCTTAGGGAGGGCATGGGAGAGCACTAGCAAGCCAGTAATAGGGTCAGAGGCACACACACACGCAAAGGCCTCCACACAGAGAGCAGACTGAGGACTATATTAGCGGCTGTGTCGTCCTCCCAGACAGGAAGTTACTCTGTCAGAAACAGGAAGCTGACCTGAGAAGAGTCTGATGGAATGCTCTGATGGAATGTTGCATGCTGGGTCACCAAAGTAACCTAAGCCTTGTGTGTACCCCACAGTTCTCCCCTGTATCCCGCAGATCTCATCCCTCACACATCCTCCCCTGCCCCACCTCATCCCCTCCTCTTTTCTCTCACAGAACTTATCTAACAGACTTCTGTCTGTCTGTCTGTCTGTAGGGAGGACCTACAATGATCTGAACCAGTACGCCGTGTTTCCCTGGGTTCTCACCAACTACGAGTCCGAAGAGCTGGACCTCACCCTGCCGGGCAACTTCAGAGATCTCTCCAAGGTACTGTCATTTGGGGGGGGGGGGGGGGATAAGCACAGGAGTGGTGAGGGTCTCAGTCAGCAAGGGAATTTGCAGACATCATAATGCATACATCATGTGCTCAGTCTGAACCCAGCGCTGGAATGTAGAGAAGGAACTGATAGTTTAACATCACCGCTGGTCCTAACACTGGAATACCACATATTCACTATATAAATCACTACATTTGACCAGTCCCAATAGGGCTCTGGTCAAAAGTGGTGCATTAAATAGGGTGCCATTTGGAACACAAACATAACATCTTAACAGATCCCAACCTTGGAATAGCAGCTTAACTGTCTCTGCTCTGTTTGGTACTGTAGGCACAAACTGAATGTTCAAGTGTCTATGCTCTGTTTGGCATGGTACTGTCCTCGACCATCAACAGTAGGAGAGTTTTTAGTGTCTGTATGATGAGGGCTTCTGGCCCTGTTTAACTTCCTAGCAGCTCTCTCTCTCTCTTTATCTCTTTCTCTCTATCTCTACAACTCACAGACTCACTGACCTGAAAACAATCTCATTCCTGTCTGAGCTTTCCTTCTCTCTCACTCTATCGCTCCCTCCTTACCCCGTTCCCTTTCGCCCTCAAAGTGCCGACTCCCTGACTCTCTCTGAGCTTCATTTTCACAAAAGTGTTTTTTAACCAATTTTCGCCTCAGATCCCAGACAAATGTTTGCTAGGGAGGGAGGGAAGCAGAGGGACAAGCAGGGAGGCAGGGAGGAAAGAAGGGGAAAGCAGGGGGGAAGGAGGGAAAAGCAGGGGGGAAGGAGGGGAAAGCCGGGGGGGAGGAGGGGAAAGCCGGGGGGGAGGAGGGGAAAGCCGGGGGGAAGGAGGGGAAAGCAGGGGGGAAGGAGGGGAAAGCAGGGGGGAAGAAGGGGAAAGCAGGGAGGGGGGACGGAGGGGAAAGCCGGGAGGGAAGGAGGGAAAAGCAGGAAGGGGGGAAGGAGGGTATAGGAATGAGAGAGATTCACGATGAAAACAAGAAATAACCACAACTTAAGCACCCTGGTAGGTATGTGTACTGATAATGTCAGTGAATACACTTCCCTCCTAACAGTAGTCTGTAAGGGTAGTCTTCTCTGCACTTGGTTTATACCAGTTTCACCCAGCCAGTCTAGAAAGTCACTGTGTGAACATTTCTACTCAGCCCTGTTGGAATTGAAAAAGACAACATTTGGTTTGAGTTGTTCAGGTAGGTAGTATAGTGGGTGATCCAGTATAATTCAGTGTTCACTCTGGCAGCAGGTCTACACACACACACACACACACACACACACACACACACACACACACACACACACACACACACACACACACACACACACACACACATACACAGCTTTCCTGTGTCTTCCTGCTGTCGTTTCTGCTCTTGTCACCCTGTGGCGGCTTCAGTCTGTACACAGCCAGGTGGGCTGTGTGTGTGTGTCTGAGAGAGCCCGAGCCCTCTGGCCCGGGGAGACAGTTATGTATTGTAATGTATTCCAGTGACATCCTCCCATGCTGTTTACAGGCTGAGCTGCCTTCATTACCATGAGTTCACAGGCCTCTGTCTCCTGACAGTTGTCCTTGAAACCCCAGGGCTCACACACTCACACGTACACACACACACACACGTACACACACACACATACTCACACATGTACACACACACACCTCCAACCCCAGGGCTTCTACCTCCAGAGGTACCCGCTAGTAAAGGACTGAACTAGAATGAAGGGGATTGATTTCTCTAATATATAAACAGATTAGATGAAGAGCAGGGCGGGGAGTGAGGAAATAGGGAGGAACTCTGAGAGATACAGTAAGTCTTTTGAACAGAGTCATGTAAAACTACCTTACTCTGAAGTGTCCTATCTGTGCTCGAAGTTCACTTTTTTTAAACTCATAAGCTAGCAGTGTTATCAAAAGTCCAATTGAAAAAAGGAAGTTTAATTAAGTTTAACCTCCACATAATCTATCATTTCTGTTCTCAGAGCATTAATAATTTAAAAAAAAATTGTCACATACATGATGTTTTATTGTCAAATACACCAGATAGGTGCAGTGAAATAAAGGAACCAGATTAAAACACTCTTCCTATAGCACTATATAGTGCTCTACTTTTGACCAGGCCCTATAGGGTGCTGGTCGAAACTAGTGCACTATGCTGGGAATACAGTTCCATTTGGGAAGCAGCCATCCAGTGATATTTTGGGTGCCAGTACCAGCAGGCTATGTCCTATAGCTCCTGGATGATACACCACTTAATCCTCTCACACACCTACACACACCTGCACATGCCTGCAATTTACCTGTTGATCAGTCAGCAAGTCATCCGTGTTAAATCCAACTGAACAGAGTGTTCTCTGCCTCAGGGCCGTAGTGGAGCATTCCTACTGTCAGATCACAGGCCTGTGGAGCACACACACACACACACAACCATACACACACACCCGCTATGTCAGCGGTACAGTTGTGTGGTGGAGCGGTTCATTAGGCTTTAATGATTATTTCCTGCTGACTGACAGGTGGCTGATGGGAAAGGGAAGCTCATCTCCTCATACCTGTTAGTTGATGGAGTGGAAACGCTGATAATCCTATATGAAGGCATACTGAGCGTGCTCTTCTTAACAATCTAGAGCTTTATCGCGGATGTTGTTCTACCTTCTTTTGTATGTCTCTGAAAGGAAGACACTGACTCTGTAAAAACTTCTCTCAGGGAGGAACAGCCAAAGCTGTGAAGTGACAGCAGACATATGTACCTGATCTACTTTACCTCATAGCTACTGTTATGAAACGGAGAGGTAGTGGGAGCTTGTCCGTGGTGGTCTTCGGACCTGCAACCTTATGAACCAGAACCCTTCACATTTTCTATGGCTCCAAGACATCCAGCTTGGAAAAGTTGTTATAGTTACATTATATTTACACTGCTTAGTTGTTGTAGCAAATCCTATTCATGTTTTTAAAAGAGTTAACACAAGTTGTTGCTGAAAAGTTTGTGTATGTCGTAGCGAATGTTAGGAATGTAGCTAGCTACATAGACAACTCTGGAGATTTAGTTGTGCTAGTCGTGCATCACTGTATCATTGTTTTAAAGATTGCAACTGAACTTCAGAAATCCTATACCATGAGAGAAACCACCCAAATGAAGAACTCTGAAGAACTAGATTGTAGCTGTTCAAGGTGCTTCTTCTGAGAGAAAACAAGTGTGACTCCTCCTGACAGTTCCGCTGCACTGTACCGTGATGTCATTTCCATTTAAATATAAAATGCAGTATGTGTGTCTCCTCGGGAGTTAGCCTAGATATTACCACACGAACTGCAGAACTTTCTCTTTCTCTGTGTTCCACACACTCGCATGCACACACATGCACATGTACACACACCAACACACACACACACACACGCGCTCCTCTTGGATCCTCCACTTTGGGGTCTCTACTCTCTGCAGTCAGAGAATGATCCTAATTACATGTGATGAGTGGTTTATCTAGTGTAGCATGTGACAGCCCTATAATCCAACAGCGAGGTTTGATCATGTCTTGTTTTGTGGTGAAGGTAGATATCACTAGGTCAGGTGTTACTTATGGGAGTGAACTCAGAAGGAGCTAAATGCAGAGCTGTCTAAAGCACTTGTTTTTATTGTCTCCTTATCATGTCCTGTATTTACATAACCACCTGGGAATAGGGAGCTGGTGATTACTGTGTGTTAGAGGAAAGGTAGAGAATTTTTTGTTGTTGTCAGTACTCTACCCCACTAACCAGCCACAGAAGGGGGTCCCATATGGCACCCTATTACCTATATAGTGCACAACTTCTGACGAGGACCCTATATCCCTATCTCCCACACAGTATCTATTTTAGCACTTTAGCTTGCTAACATTAGCATCAAAAATTAGCAACATGGTTCCATTAATTAACCTTAAGTAACTTAGTTGCTACTAGAATCAACACACTTAACATGCCTGGTTGCTTTAAAGTGTGTTTATGTCAAGAAATCAATGAAATACCACGTTGTAGCAAAGTTAGCTAGGTAGCTAGTTGTCACACATCAACAACAGAGAAGGTCGGACTATAACCAGAGATGTTTGTTGTTTTGTTTGAGTGAACTAGCCAAACATTTTTGTTATCCAAATGGCACCATATGGACCATGGTCAAAAGTAGTATACTATATAGGGAATAGGGTGCCAGGTTGATGGTGCTGCATGCATGTGAAAGGCTTAGAGCTTTAGAAGGGCCTTATGGTCACTTAAGACCCAACACTATCTACCATGTTAACAGCTTGTTAATGTCTTACTAATGAGCTAGTTTAGCAGGCTAAAGCCCCCATATCTTTTTATAGGCTAAGAGCTGTCTGTTTTGGTGACAGAGGAAGCCGGTAAGAGGTAATAGACAAGACACACTATAACCAACATAAGCCATGCGCAGTAAATCATCTTCTGTGTGTTGACGAACGGTGGCAATTCAACATGTAGACAAGTCTGGAAATGAAAAGAAAACGACGGCCGATGTTCTGTGGCGATATGACATCCACCTGCTGCTTTTAACCGTTTGTCTGCACAGTTTTTTCCGCGCTGCTGGGTTTAATGGAAATATTCATATTGACAGTCTCTTTGTATTTGGGGTTCTTAGCTATCTATCAGACCGCGTTAGCTGTGAGATCAAGTTAGCTATGAGACCAAGTTAGCGATGAGATCATAATAGCCGTGAGACCATGTTAGCTGTGAGACCACGTTAGCTATGAGACCACGTTAGCTGTGAGACCATATTAGATTTGAGACCATGTTAGCTGTCAGACCATGTTAGCTGTGAGGCCATGTTAGTTATGAGACCGTATTAGCTGTGAGATTACGTTAGCTATGAGACCATGCTAGCTGTGAGACTATGCTAGCTGTGAGACTATGCTAGCTATGAGACTATATTAGCTATGAGACTATGTTAGCTATGAGACCATGTTAGCTATGAGACCATGTTAGCTGTGGGACCATGTTAGCTGTGAGACCATGTTAGCTGTGAGACCATGTTAGCTGTTGAAACCCAGTCCGTCCTATTAGCTGTCTGTGCCGTCCAGCTGCAGCTATGATTGGGCTAAGCTGACTGAGACCAGCCTGGTTCCTCCTGGACGTTTAACAACCTGTCTGACTTCCTGTAGCCAACAGCCCAATCACAGCCGGCCCCAGACGCCACAGCCTATTATCACCCCGTAAATCTCAGCAGGTCTCAATAAACTTCTCTTCCATTCTCCCTCATCATGCTAACATTGATGTCGACGGTCATTATGTTGGAGAGGAAAGAAAGGAACGTAGGAGGAAACCAGACGTGACCAGTTGCTTTGGAGGGAGAGAGTTGAGCGCAAGTCAAACATTCCTACTAATGCCATGTGTTCTGTGCCACATAGAGAGAGGTATGGGCTGTGGGAACATAATGAAGATGACGAGACAGTCCACGCTGCATCTCATTTGGAACACTATTCACTATATATCCAGGGTCCTCTGGTCAAAAGTAGTGCATTATATAGTGAATAAAATTCCATTTGGAAAGCAGATTTTTGTGTTGTAACACTTATATAACTCCAGCCATGGGAATTCTGGAGTAACGGCAAGTTACTAATGATTTGATATTAAAGTAATTTTATTTTTTTGTCATTGGTCTCGCAACTAGCTGCAGCTTGTCTGAATCAAATTAAATGAAATAAAACTGCATTAGTCGGATGGCCAAATACAACAGGTGTTACAGACCTTACAGTGAAATGTTTACTTACGAGCCCTTAACCAACAATGCAGTTTAAAAAAAATATGAGTAAGAATACAGAAAAACAAGTTATTAAAGAGCAGCAATAAAATAACAATAGCGAGATTATATACAGGGGGTACCGGTAAAGAGTCAATGTGTGGGGGCAGTTCAGGTAATATGTACATGTAGGTAGAGTTATTAAAGTGACTATGCATCAACGATAACAACAGAGAGTAGCAGCAGTGTAAAAGGGGGGAGGCACTGCAAATAGTCTGGGTAGCACATCATGGCTACAGACATGAGTGCTACAGGTCAGTAGTCATTTAGGCAGGTTACCTGTTAAATGGATGGCGAGGGAGAGCTTTGTATGCGTCTCTGTGTGTGGAGTGAAGGTGGTCCCTATGTTTTGTTTCCCTCTGGTTGCACATTAAACAAGCTGATAGAAATTTTGTAAGACGGATTTAAATTTCCCTGCATTAAAGTTCCCGGCTACATGGAGCGCGGCCTCAGGGTGAGCGTTTTCCTGTGTGCTTATGGCGGAATACAGCTCATTCAGTGCGGTATTAGCTACGACAAGTACAGATGAAAACTCTCTTGGCACAGTTGAAGTCGGAAGTTTACATACACTTATGTTGAAGTCAGTAAACTTGTTTCTCAACCACTCCACAAATTTCTTGTTAACAAACTGTTTCTTGTTAACAAACTGTTAACAAACTGTTTTGGCAAGTCGGTTAGGACATCTACTTTGTGCATGACACAAGTAATTTTTCCAACAATTGTTTACAGACAGATTATTTCACTTATAATTCACTGTATCGCAATTCCAGTGGGTCAGAGGTTTACATACTATTGACTGTGCCTTTAAACAGCTTGGAATGATGGCATGGCTTTAGAAGCTTCTGATAGGCAGGCGTACCTGTAGATGTATTTCAAGGTCTACCTTCAAACTCAGTGCCTCTTTGCTTGACATCATGCGAAATTGAAAAGAAATCAGCCAAGACCTCAGAAAAATAACTGTAGACCTCCACCAGTCTGGTTCATCATTGGGAGCAATTTCCAAACGCCTGAAGGTACCACGTTCATCTGTACAAACAATAGTACGCAAGTATTAACACCGTGGGACCACACAGCTGTCATACCACTCAGGAAGGAGATGCATTCGGTCTCCTAGAGATGAATGTACTTTGGTGTGAAAAGTACAAATCAATCCCAGAACAAAAGCAAAGGACCTTGTGAAGTCGCTGGAGGAAACAGGTACAAAAGTATCTATATCCACAGTAAAACGAGTCCTATAACCTGAAAGGCCACTCAGCAAGGAAGAAGCCACTGCTATAAAAAAAAGCCAGACTACGGTTTGCAACTGCACATGGGGACAAAGATTGTACTTTTTGGAGAAATGTTCTCTGGTCTGATGAAACAAAAATAGAACTGTTTGGCCATAATGACCATTGTTATGTTTGGAGGAAAATGGATGGCATCATGAGTCAGGAAAAATATGTGGATATTTTGAAGCAACATCTCAAGACATCAGTCAGGAAGTAAAAGCTTGGTCGCAAATGAGTCTTCCAAATGGACAATGACCCCAAGTAAAAGTCCAAAGTTGTGGCAAAATTATGGCTTAAGGACAACAAAGTCAAGGTGGTCATCTCAAAGCCCTGATCTCAATCATATAGAATATTTGTGGGCAGAACTGAAAAAGCGTGTGCGAGCAAGGAGGCCTACAAACCTGACTCAGTTACACCAGCTGTCAGGAGGAATGGGCCAAAATTCACCCCAAGCTTGTGGAAGGCTACCCAAAACGTTTGACCCAAGTTAAATGCACCTGGCAACCTTGGTTAGCGCGCACTGCGCCCGGCCTGCCACAGGAGTCACGATTTCCCTACCGGCCAAACCCTCCCTAACCCGGACGACGCTAGAACAATTGTGCATCGCCACACAGACCTCCCTGTCGCAGCCGGTTACGACAGAGCCTGGGCGCGAACCCAGAGTCTCTGGTGGCACAGCTGGTGCTGCAGTACAGCGCCCTTAACCACTACGCCACCCGGGAGGCCCAAGTTAAACAACTTAAAGGCAATGCTACCAATTACTAATTGAGTGAATGTAAAACTTCTGACCCACTGGGAAGGTCATTAAAGAAATAAAAGCTGAAATAAATCATTCTCACTACTATTATCCTGACATTTCACATTCTTAAAATAAAGTGGTGATCCTAACTGACTTAAGACAGGGAATTTTTACTATGATTAAATGTCAGGAATTGTGAAACTGAGTTTAAATGTATTTTAGCTAAGGTGTATGTAAACTTCTGAGTTCAACTGTAGATACTGTGGACTACAGCTTATCATGAGATACTCTACCTCAGGCGAGCAAAACCTTGAGACTTCCTTAGATATCGTGCACCAGCTGTTATTTATAAACATACATAGTACGCCGCTGACAAAGTTAACGATACAGCGTATAAACAGCCAGCTGTATGTTGATAATGTCGTTGTTCAGCCACAACTCCGTGAAGCATAAGATATTACAGTTTTGAATGACCCATTTGTAGTTTAATTTTCCACGTAGATCATCGATTTTATTTTGCTAGCAGAATGGAAGGAAGTGGTGGTTTATTCAGTCGCCAACGAATTCTCAGAAGGCAGCCCGGCCTCTGGCCCCTTTTTCCCCACTTTCTCTTCACGCAAATGACGGGGATCTGGGCCTGTTTCCGGGGAAAACAGTATATCATTCACGGACTCGTTAAAGGAAACAAAAGGATTCTGCCAGTCCGTGGTGAGTAACCGCAGTTCTGATGTCCAGAAGTTATTTTCGGGTCATAAGAGATGGTAGCAGCAACATTATGTACAAAATAAGTTACAAAATAAGTTACAAACAATGCAAAGAAAGAAAAAAACACAATTGGTTAAGAATACGTAAAATGTCAGCCTTGTTCTCCTGCGCCATCAAGGGCTTTGTTGGGGTGGAGTTCCCATGATTCCTGTGGTCAAATCCAAGATATGGCTGCCTCATGCATAAAACACACACACACACACCCACTGTATCTTTAGCACTGAGTGTATTAATATTGACTGCCAATGTATCTCCAAGGCCTGCCTGTGGGCCAGGGTGATTGAAAAGACAGAGAAAGCAATTTAACCTCCACTAAATCAATTTTAATAGACTAATTAGATTGCCTTTAAAAACACATGAGAAAGCAAAGGCTTGGGACCCAGAGTGAGTCTCAGTGTCATATTATTGGCGTAGGGCCCATCCCAAATGGCATCCTATTACCTAGAGAGTGTACTACTTTTGCCCAGAGCCCTATGGGCCCTGGTCAAAAGTTGTACTCTATATTGTGAATGGGTTGCTATTTGGGACACAGTGTCGGCAAAGTACAGAGAGGCTGGGATCCAGAATGTAATATTGACTTGGCCTCTGTTCCAGAGTTATGGTGGAAGAATGAAACACTCTATCAAAGGCCAACAGTTGGGTTGTAAAGTCATGTATTTCTTGATTTATCCATTGACCAACTAATTACTGTAATATCAATAGCAGATCTTACTAAACTCCTGGAGGGCTGTGGAGTTTTTTTTACCATGACAACATGGCAGGACACATTCAAATGCCTCATTTGGCCCAGGGGGCCGTTTGTTTGACCACCCTGCTCTAGGAGTTGCCTGTCTACGAAATCTTAAACATCAGTTATATACTGAACATCATATGATCTATCTACTGTATGTAACTTATTGTCTTCCTGTTTCTCCCTCAGCCAATTGGAGCATTGAACCCGAAGCGTGCAGTGTTCTATGCAGAGCGCTACGAGACATGGGAAGAGGACCAGACCCCCCCATATCACTACAACACCCACTACTCCACCGCTAACTCCACCCTGCTCTGGCTGCTCAGGATAGTACGTACTCTATACCCCATCCACCCAATACCCTATTCCTTGTACCCTTATACCTGCAAAAGTGGGTTGTTGATTTTTTTTAAGTCCATTATCATTTCTACGTTCTTTCTATCTGATTTTAGACGTTTGAGTGTAGACGTACAGTACCAGTCAAAAGTTTAGAAACACCTACTCATTCAAGGGTTTTTCTTTATTTTTACTATTTCTTGTAGAATAATATTGAAGACATCAAAACTATGAAATAACACATACGGAATCATGTAGTAACCAAAAAAATTGTTAAATAAATCAAAATATATTTTATATTTGAGATTCTTCAAAGTAGCCACCCTTTGCCTTGATAACAGCTTTGCACACTATTGGCATTCTCTCAACCAGCTTCATGAGGTAGTCACCTGGAATGCATTTAAATTAACAGGTGTGCCTTGTTAAAAGTTAATTTGTGGAATTTCTTTCTTCTTAATGCGTTTGAGCCAATCGGTTGTGTTGTGACAAGGTAGGGGTGGTATACAGAAGATAGACCAAATCCATATTATGGCAAGAACAGCTCAAATAAGGAAATGACAGTCCATCATTATTTTAAGGCATGAAGGTCAGTCAAGAACTTTGACAGTTTCTTCAAGTGCAGCCACAGAAACCATCAAGCGCTATGATGAAACTGGCTATCATGAGGACCGCCCAGGAAAGGAAGACCCAGAGTTACCTTTGCTGCCAAGGAAAAGCTCATTAGAGTTACTAACCTCAGAAATTGCAGCCCAAATAAATACTTGACAGAGTTCAAGTAACAGATACATCTCAACATCAACTGTTCAGAGGAGACTGCGTGAATCAGGCCTTCATGGTCGAATTGCTGCAAAGAAACCACTACTAAAGGACACCAATGAGAAGAAGAGACTTGCTTGGGCTAAGAAACACAAGCAATGGACATTAGACTAGTGGAAATCTGTCCTTTGGTCTGATGAGTCCGAATTTGAGATTTTTGGTTAGAATTCAAGGTACTCTTAACCAGCATGGCTACCACAGCATTCTACAGTGATACGCCATCCCATCTGGTTTGCGCTTAGTGGGACTATAATTCGTTTTTCAACAGGACAATGACCCAACACACCTCCAGGCTGTGTAAGGGCTATTTGACCAGGAAGGAGAGTGATGGAGTGCTGCATCAGATGACCTGGCCTCCACAATCCCCCCGACCTCAACCCAATTGAGATACAGTGCCTTGAGAAAGTATTCGGCCCCCTTGAACTTTGCGACCTTTTTCCACATTTCAGGCTTCAAACATAAAGATATAAAACTGTATTTTTTTTGTGAAGAATCAACAACAAGTGGGACACAATCATGAAGTGGAACGACATTTACTGGATATTTCAAACTTTTTTAACAAATCAAAAACTGAAAAATTGGGCGTGCAAAATTATTCAGCCCCCTTAAGTTAATACTTTGTAGCGCCACCTTTTGCTGCGATTACAGCTGTAAGTCGCTTGGGGTATGTCTCTATCAGTTTTGCACATCGAGAGACTGAAATGTTTTCCCTTTCCTCCTTGCAAAACAGCTCGAGCTCAGTGAGGTTGGATGGAGAGCATTTGTGAACAGCAGTTTTCAGTTCTTCAGATTCTCGATTGGATTCAGGTCTGGACTTTGACTTGGCCATTCTAACACCTGGATATGTTTATTTTTGAACCATTCCATTGTAGATTTTGCTTTATGTTTTGGATCATTGTCTTGTTGGAAGACAAATCTCCGTCCCAGTCTCAGGTCTTTTGCAGACTCCATCAGGTTTTCTTCCAGAATGGTCCTGTATTTGGCTCCATCCATCTTCCCATCAATTTTAACCATCTTCCCTGTCCCTGCTGAAGAAAAGCAGGCCCAAACCATGATGCTGCCACCACCATGTTTGACAGTGGGGATGGTGTGGTCAGGGTGATGAGCTGTGTTGCTTTTACGCCAAACAATAACGTTTTGCATTGTTGCCAAAAAGTTCAATTTTGGTTTCATCTGACCAGAGCACCTTCTTCCACATGTTTGGTGTGTCTCCCAGGTGGCTTGTGGCAAACTTTAAACGACACTTTTTATGGATATCTTTAAGAAATGGCTTTCTTCTTGCCACTCTTCCATAAAGGCCAGATATGCAATATACGACTGATTGTTGTCCTATGGACAGAGTCTCCCACCTCAGCTGTAGATCTCTTCAGTTCATCCAGAGTGATCATGGGCCTCTTGGCTGCATCTCTGATCAGTCTTCTCCTTGTATGAGCTGAAAGTTTAGAGGGACGGCCAGGTCTTGGTAGATTTGGAGTGGTCTGATACTCCTTCCATTTCAATATTATCGCTTGCACAGTGCTCCTTGGGATGTTTAAAGCTTGGGAAATCTTTTTGTATCCAAATCCAGCTTTAAACTTCTTAACAACAGTATCTCGGACCTGCCTGGTGTGTTCCTTGTTCTTCATGATGCTCTCTGCGCTTTTAATAGACCTCTGAGACTATCACAGTGCAGGTGCGTTTATACGGAGACTTGATTACACACAGGTGGATTGTATTTATCATCATTAGTCATTTAGGTCAACATTGGATCATTCAGAGATCCTCACTGAACTTCTGGAGAGAGTTTGCTGCACTGAAAGTAAAGGGGCTGAATAATTTAGCACGCCCAATTTTTCAGTTTTTGATTTGTTAAAAAAGTTTGAAATATCCAATAATTGTCGTTCCACTTCATGATTGTGTCCCACTTGTTGTTGATTCTTCACAAAAAAATACAGTTTTATATCTTTATGTTTGAAGCCTGAAATGTGGCAAAAGGTCGCAAAGTTCAAGGGGGCCGAATACTTTCGCAAGGCACTGTAGTTTGGGGTGAGTTGGACCGTAGAGTGAAGGAAAAGCAGCCAACAAGTGCTCAGCAAAGCTGTCATCAAGGCAAAGGGTGGCCACTTTGAAGAATCTCAAATATATTTATATTTGTTTAACACTTTGTTGGTTATGGTTATTGGTTATTTCATATTTTTGATGTCTTCACTATTGTTCTATAATGAAGAAAATAGTCAAAATAAAGAAAAACCCTTGAATGAGTAGGTGTGTCCAGACGTTTGACTGGTACTGTAAGTCGTTTTTTATCCAAAATAATATGTTCAAAATGACAGCTAGTATGTTAGTTAGATAGTAAGTCACACAATCTACACAGTTGAAAGGACATTGACGCTATATAGTGTTTAGTAAATACCAGTGGAATCCAAATGGTGAGATAAAGGGTTAGCCCTCTTGGGGTTTGGCGATATTTGATATGTTAGGCAGTTCGTTAATTGGAGAAAGCTTGATGGGGAGTTAGTAGCACCCTCCCCCTGTTCTCCCTTTGCCTGCCACTCTCCTCCTCCTCTCCCCTCGTTAGCAGAGGGTCTGTTGAATTAGAAGAGTTCCTCTGACAGCACTTACACCGCTCCTCACTACCCACACTCCTCCTCTGTCTGTCCTCCTCTCCACCCTACATCCCTCCATCAGAACACTGTCTCCATCTCAGACTTGGAACACCACATACGGCATCAGCCAATTACCACCGTCGCTCCCGGCGTCCAGAAAGCACTGTAATTAATACTCCCTAAGGCATTGTGGGTAATGTACAGTAGGGGAGGACAGACAGACAGACACACAGACAGACACACAGACACACAGACACACAGACAGACACACACCATAGATGTGGTAAAGAGGTCAATGGAACTCAACCCAAACAATGGAAATGCCATGGAAAGGTATTGGGGAAAGATTGCGAATCTCCTCTTTGCCCTCCAGCAAAATTACCCTACATGTAGGCTATTGATTATATGTGTATTGTGTACTTCTAAATGTTATGCAGCGAAAACAGCTAAATATATCAAAATCATACTTTAGTAATCACATTGTGGGCCTGTTACAATACATCAATCATAACGGATTTGAACAATATCCACTTTGTTAGATCAGATTTGTTGAATGTGCATCAGTCCGGCGTCCTTCTTCTAATTCTGGGCTCCCGAGTGGCGCTGTGGTCTAAGGCACTGCATCTCAGTGCTTGAGGTGTCACTACGGACCCTGGTTTGAGTCCAGGCTGAATCACAACCGGCCGTGATTGGGAGTCCCATAGGGTGGCACACAATTGACCCAATGTCGTCTGGGTTTGGCTGGAGTAGGCCGTCATTGTAAATAAGAATTTGTTCTTAACTGACTTGCCTAGTTAAGTAAAGGTTAAATAAATACAATTTAAATTCTATCCCCCACAGTCCTCTTTACCACATCTATGGTTCCAATAAGGGACATTCTCATTGCCCCTTCTCTCTGTCACAACCAGTAGAATTCAGCCATTAGCTCTCCTTAGAGGAGTAGAAATTATTCATTCTGAACATGCAATAGAAAATCTCGTTCGCTGACAGTATTATTTGGAATGGGGGTGTTATGTGTGTTATTTTGTTTGTGTCTGTGTGTCCATGAAACATCCTTTGCTCAAAGTAAAATGTGTGTGTGTTTTCTCTTGCAGGAGCCTTTCACCACGTTCTTCCTGAAAGCTAACAACAACAAGTTTGACCATCCAGACCGGACCTTCTCAGCCATCACCCGCTCCTGGAGGCACTGCCAGAGAGACACCTCAGACGTCAGGGTGTGTGTGTGTGTGTGTGTGTGTGTGTGTGTGTGTGTGTGTGGCCATGAAACAACCTCTGCTCAATGTAAGTACTCTGGATCTGTGTCCACGGTGGATCTGTTCATCGGTTTCCAACCCAGAAGGAAACGTCACAATAAAATATATATCCCATGAATTATAAATAACACAACCTCTGCTCAATAAGTACTCTGTGCTCAAACTGAGGAACAGAGACATGGTACACTGTGCATAACTAAAACACTTAAAAATACATACTTGATTTACCTCTTATATAAAAAAAACATTACTTTAAAAAATAAAGGAGTGCTGTACTCTGTGAACAAAGGCTGAAGACAAAGAAAGAATTCCTCTCCTTTCATCCTCAGAAGAGCAGTCAGAGGTTGTATCCCAAATGGCTCCCTATTAGCCCTCCTCAAAAGTAGTGCATTTTATAGAGAATCGGGTGCCATTTGGGACACAGTCGGAGAAACGCTGAACCACCACCACGGTCACTCTGTAACACAGCGGGAACAGCTCTGACCTCAAAGTGTCAGATATTTCTAGAACACCCCGTGTCGGGTTAGTGTTGCCCCAGGCAATTAATATAGCATTAATGACAAAAGCTATTTAAAATGTAGTGTTTTATGTCCGGACAGGGCTTTTCCTGGGCTCAGCTTGGGGAGGAGGGGGAGAGAGCAGCACACCAGCCAACATGCCCTGTTAACAAATACATGCTACTTTAAACTACTTGTATGTCTGTCTGTCTGTCTGTTGAAACACACAGAACATGGCTGCTGGTCTATCAGCACAAAGGAGACAGAGACAAGATATTACAACCGCAGCTGTTTCGTTATGTATTAGTAACAGGAATTATTCTGCTAAATTGTTTCATCTACACACACAGTTCTACCTTCATACACACAGTTTTACCTTCATACACACAGTTTTACCTTCATACACACAGTTTTACACAGTTATACGTAGGTGCAACGCAGTTACCTATGTACACAGTTACCTACATACACAAAGTGTTACCTACATTATGACACAGTACAGGACTGGGGGAGTGGGAGGGGGCCTTAGCAGGGGTGGGCTGACCACCTACAAGAGCAAGTCAATATGGAGCGACCTTGTTCTAGCATCCCCCCCACCCCCCAACCTCCTCCACTTCACAATTCATTTTTTAACAGTGTTAATAATCCATGTCTCTGTGTCCCCACTAGTGTGTGTGTGTGTGTCATGTGCGTGCTTGCCTGCATGCGTGTGTGAGTGAAAGAGGGAGAGGCAGACTTGTCTATGAGTAGTCCCAGTAACAGTACCAGTAACCCCCCAGAATGCTGCCAGTGTGTCACCTGAAGGGATCTATGCTGTTAGCTGTTAATGGAGGCTTTTAGCTATCTATGCAGCCTGTTAGCTATCTATGGGCTTTTAGCTATCTATGCAGGCTGTTAGCTATCTATGAAGGCTGTTAGCTATCTATGCAGGCTGTTAGCTATCTATGAAGGATGTTAGCTATCTATGCAGGCTGTTAGCTATCTATGAAGGCTGTTAGCTATCTATGGGATGTTTGCTATCTATTCAGGCTGTTGGCTTCCTATGGAGGTGGATGGCTCTCTAAGGAGGCTATTAGCTATATATGGAGGCTATTAGCTATATATGGAGGCTATTAGCTATATATGGAGACTGTTAGGTATCTATGGGCTGTTAGCTATTTTTGCAGGCTGTTAGCTATCTATGGAGGCTGTTGTCTATCTACGGAGGCTAGTAGCTATATATGGAGGCTATTAGCTATCTGTGGAGCCTGTTAGCTATCTATGGAGGCTCTGTGATTGACTTGTTCAGCCCATTAACAGGCTGTTGCTGTATTAATGGCTGACAGGGGAGCTGGGCTCAAAAACGGAGCTGGCAGCTTTAACAGCTTGGTGCTGAGTTTTGACAGGGAAGTTTACAAATAGAGAGAGTAAGGGGGGAGGAGGAAGGGAGGGAGAGGGAGAGGAAGGGTTGGAGGGGAAGAGAGTGAGGGAGAGAGAGAGGACCGAGAAATAGACAGGGAGGGAGGGAGGGAGGGAGGGAGGGAGGGAGGGAGGGAGGGAGGGAGGGAGGGAGGGAGGGAGGGAGGGAGGGAGGGAGGGAGGGAGGGACAGCCTCAAGTGTTGTGGTCCGTTGGAGGGTGAAATGTGACCAACAGCAGACTCCAGTATTTTATTGGGGTGTTTCCTGTCATGCCACCTTCCTCTGTAAACCCTGATTTACCGTCCTAAAGCCCTGCCTGTAATCCTCCTGTAGTTATCAGCCCATAGGCAACAGGCCTGGTCAAACTCCCATAGGCCTGGTAAAAACCAACAGTATTACAGAACACGACAAACACTGCTTTCATAAAACAGCCCTCATACTAGCGCTGAACCAGCTAGGAGGCCAAGCACATTGTAAACACACACATACACAGTCACTGACATACACACACACATGCGCGTGCACACACACACACATATGCACGCACGCACACACCAACACGAAGTCACCCCCCACACATGGCACGCACACACATGGCACACATACAAACACATGCACCTCCTGACACACACAGGCCTAGATAAACAGAGTTGAAATGCTTTTAAATGGTTTTCTAATGAGGGCTCTGACAGAGAAAGGAAGGAGGTGCCACATTCCTGTTGTGCACATGGTCCAATGTACAGAGGCATCTGTAAGAGAGAGAGGAATGGAGTTGAGTGGAGGGGAGGAGAGGAGAGCAGGCTCTGTGATTGGCTAAAGCAGTGGCCACTAACTGGTTGATCTTCAAGGCCTTGCGATCCCAAAAAATTGCACTGTTGGTCTTAGATGTACTTGATTCAGTTGGCCCTAAAATAGTTTATACAAAATATTTTGGTGTGACCCCTTTGTGGATGATGTTAAACATATTTGTTGGTCTGATGTGATGATTAATGAGGAGCCTCCAGACACTGCACTTGATACATTTATGAAATTGCTTCTTCCAGTTATTGATAAACATGCACCTGTTAAGAAACTAACTGTTAGAACTGTTAAGGTTCCATGGATTGATGAGGAATTGAAAAACTGTATGGATGAAAGAGAAAGGAGTGACTAAGTCGGGGCCGCACATCTGACTTACTGCAAGTTAAGAAATTATGTGACTAAACTCAATAAAAAGAAAAAAAAACTGCATTATAAAACCTATTTAAAAACTTTGGAGTAATTATGTTCAGAAAGACAAATTCAACTCCATCTTACATCAAATCAGATGGCTTTTTAATTACAAAACCATTTGATGTTGCCAATTATTTTGATGATTACTTAGGCAGGAAATGCCAACAATATTGAGCCAGTGTACTCATGCATAAAAAATAACAATTTAAGAAAGCATTGCAAATTTGAATTTTGTAAAGTTAGTGTGGGAGAGGTGAAAATATTATTGTTATCTATCAATATTGAGAAACATCCTAGGCATTGAAAACTTAGGTAGAAAGCTTCTGAGGATGGTAGCTGAATCTGTAGTCACTCCTATCTGTCAAAACTTTAATCTGAGCCTAGAGGAAAGTATTTGTCCTCAGGCCTGGAGGGAAATGGCATTTACTGGTTCTAACAGCAGACCTATCAGCTTGCTCCCAGCTCTTTGCAAACTGTTGGAAAAATTGTGTTTGTCCAAATACAATGTTATTTCTCTGTAAACAAATTAACAACAGACTTTCAGCATGCTTATAGAGAAGGGCACTCAACATGTACTGCACTGACACAAATGACTGATGATTGGTTGAAAGAAATTGATAATACAAAGATTGTGGGAGCTGTACTGTTAGATTTCAGTGCAGCCTTTAACATTATTGACCGTAACCTGTTGTTGAGAGAACGTATGTGTTATGGCTTTTCAACCTCTACCATATCGTGGATTCAGACCTAATGTCAAACATGTAAAGTGTGGTGTACCGCAGGGCAGCTCTCTAGGCCCTCTACTCTTTTCAATTTTTTTACCAATGACCTGCCACTGGCATTAAACATGTGTGTCCATGTATGCTAATGATTCAACCATATACACATCAGCAAACACAGCTAATGAAGTCACTGAAACCCTTAACAAAGAGTTGCAGTCTGTTTTGGAATGGGTGGCCAGTAATAAACTGGTCCTGACTATCTCTAAAACTAAGAGCATTGTATTTGGTACAAATCATTCCTGAAGTTCTAGACCTCATTTGAATCTGGTAATGAATGGTGTAGCTGCTGAACAAGTTGAGGAGACTAAATTACTTGGTGTTACCTTAGATTGGAAACTGTCATGGTCAAAACATATAGATCCAATGCTTGTAAAGATGGGGAGAGGTCTGTCTGTAATAAAGAGATGCTCTGCTTTTTTGATACCACACTCCACAAATCAATTCCTGTAGGTTCTAGTTTTATCTGATGTTAATTATTGTCCTGTCAAATAGTCAAACGGTGCATAGAAGGACCTAATTCTTGCAGCGGGTCCAAAACAGAGCGCATGTCGTGCTCTTCATTGTAATCAGAGGGCTAATATTAATACCAATACCAGCATCAGCTACTCCTCCTGGGGTCCAGCAAAATTAAGGCAGTTTATACCATTTTAAAAACATTACAATACATTCACAGATTTCACAACACACCCTGTGCCCTCAGGCCCCTACTCCACCACTACCACATATCTACAGTACTGAATCCATGTGTATGTATAGTGCATATGTTAACATCTGTGTGTGTGTATGCATGTGTCTGTGCCAATGTTTGTGTTGCTTCACATTCCCCGCTGTTCCATAAGGTGTTTTTTTATCTGTTTTTTAATTATTATTATTATTTTTTTACTGCTTGCGTCAGTTACTTGATGTGGAATAGAGTTCCATGTAGTCATGGCTCTATGTAGTACTCTATGCATAACATAGTCTGTTCTGGACTGTGAAGAGACCTCTTGTGGCATGTCTTGTTGGGTATGCATGGGTGTTCGAGCTGTGTGCCAGTAGTTTAGCTTCTTGATGCACCCATCCTGCTGGCGGGATCATTTTCGTCAACATCCTCTGAATTGCAGAGCGCCAAATTCAAATTAAATTACTAAAAATATAAAATTTTCATGAAATCACAAGTGCAATATAGCAAAACACACCTTAGCTTGTTGTTAATCCACCTGGCATGTCAGATTTCAAAAAAGCTTTTCGGCGAAAGCATACCAAGCGTTTATGTAAGGACATCTCTCTCAGCAGAGAAAAACATTACAAACAGCTAGCAGCCAAGTAGATTGGTCACGAAAGTCAGAAAAGCAATAAAATGAATCGCTTACCTTTGATGATCTTCGGATGTTTGCACTCATGAGACTCCCAGTTACACAATAAATGTTCCTTTTGTTCCATAAAGATTATTTTTATATCCAAAATACCTCCATTTGGTTGGTGTGTTATGTTCAGAAATCCACAGGCTCGAGCGGTCACGACGGGGCAGACGAAAATTCCAATTCCGTAAAGTTCGTAGAAACATGTCAAACGTTTTTTATAATCAATCTTCAGGTTGTTTTTACAATATATAATCGATAATATTTCAACTGGGACTGTAGCTTCTTCAATAGGAGAGAGAGAAAATGTCTGCTCCAAACTGTTGCACATGCAAAATGCTACTGGCACCCAGCCATACAATGATGCGATGTGATCTTTCTCGCTCATTTTTCAAAATAAAAGCCTAAAACTAGGTTTAAAGACTGTTCACAACATGTGGAAACCATAGGAAAATGAATCTGGTTGATGTCCCTTTAAATGGAACGAAGGCAGGCAATGGAACAGAGAGCTTTCAGGAAAAACAGCACCCCCGGGTTGGATTTTCCTCAGGTTTTCGCCTGCAATATCAGTTCTGTTATACTCACAGACAATATTTTGACGGTTTTGGAAACTTTAGAGTTTTCTATCCTAATCTGACAATTATATGCATATTCTGGGCCTGAGAAATAGGCAGTTTCATTTGGGTACGTTTTTCACCCAAACATCAAATTACTGCCCCCCACACTCAACAGGTTAGACAGACAGCTTGGTGCATTCAACATGTCAATACCTCTCATAAATAAAAGTAGTGATGAAGTCAATCTCTCCTCCACTTTCAGCCAGGAGAGATTGACATATTAATATTAGCTCTCTGTGTACATCCAAGGGCCAGCTGTGCTGCCCTGTTCTGAGCCAACTGCAATTTTCCTGAGTCCTTTTTTGTGGCACCTGACCACACGACGGAACAGTAGTCAAGGTGCGACCAAACTAGGGCATGTAGGACCTGCCTTGTTGATAGTGTTGTTAAGAAGGCAGAGCATCACTTTATTATAAACAGACTTATCCCCATTTTAGCTACTACGGCATCAATATGTTTTGACCATGACAGTTTACAATCTAGGGTTACTCCAAGCAGTTTAGTCATCTCAACTTGCTCAATTTCCACATGATTTATTACAAGATTTAGTTGAGGTTTATGTTTAGTGAGTGTTTTGTTCCAAATACAATATTTTAAGTTGTAGAAATATTTAGGGCTAACTTATTCCCTGCCACCCAATCTGAAACTGCAGCTCTTTGTTGAGTGTTGCAGTCATTTCAGTTGCTGTAGCAGCTGACGTGTATAATGTTGAGTCGTCTGCATACATAGACACCCTGGCTTTACTCAAAGTCAGTGGCATGTCGTTAGTCAAAATTGAAAAAAACAAGGGGCCTAAACAGCTACCCTGGGGAATTCCTGATTCTAACTGGATTATATTTGAGGCTTCCATTAAAGAACACCCTCTTTGTTCTGATAGACAAGTAACTCTTTATCCACATTATAGCAGGGTGTGTAAAGTCATAACACATACGTTTTTTCATCAGCAGACTATGATCGATAATGTCGAAGGCTGCACTGAAGTCTAACAAGACAGCTCCCACAATCATTTTATTGTACATTTGTCTCAGCCAATCATCAGTAATTTGTGTAAGTGCTGTGCTTGTTGAGTATCCTTCCATATAAGCCTGCTGAAATTCTGTTGTCAATTTGTTTACTGTAAAATAGCATTGTATCCAGTCAAATACAATGTTTTGTACAGTTCTTGTCTTTCATAATTTGGTTCAATATACTTGGATGTGTAGTGTCAGCGTTTGTTGCTGGCATGTTATCCCTAAGTTTGCTTATCTTGCCAATGAAAAGTAATTAAATTAGTTTGCAATATCAGTGGGCTGTGTGATGAATGAACCATCTGATTCAATTAATGAATTAGCTGAGTTGGCTTTATTCCCAAAATTTCATTTCAGGTGCCCCAAAGCTTTTTACTATCATTCTTTAAATAATTTATCTTTGTTTCATAGTGTAGTTTTAATTTTATTTACTTTAGTCACATAATTTCATAATTTTCAGTAGATTTGCCAATCAGTTGGGCTGCCAGACTTAATTGTCAGACCTTTTGCCTCATCCCTCTCAACCATACAATTTTTCAAATCCTCATCAATCCAAGGGGATTTAACAGTTTTTACAGTCATTTTCTTAATGGCTGCGTGGATTTGGATACTGCTTTAAAACAAATGTATGCAGCATTAGTAGAGATGTGATCAATACACGTTGATGATTTAATTCCTGTGCTGTTTGTAACTACCCTGGTAGGTTGACTGACAATCTGACCCAGGTTGCAGGCACTAGTTACAGTTTGAAGTTTTTTCTTGAGTGGGCAGCTTGATGAGAGCCAGTCAATATTTAAATCACCCAAAAAATATACTTCTCTGTTGATATCACATACATTATCAAGCATTTCACACATATTATCCTGACAGTGACTGTTAGCACTTGGTGGACGATAGCAGCTTCCCACAAGAATGGGATTTAGGTTAGGCAGATTAACCTGTAGCCATATTACTTCAAAAGTATTTAACATTAGATTGTCTCGAAGCTTTACAGGAATGTGGTTCTGAATATAGACCGCAGCACCACCTCCGTTGGCATTTCTGTCTTTTCGGTAGATGTTATTAACCATGTATTGCTACCGCTGTATCATCAAAGGTATTATCTAAGTAAGTTTCAGAGATAGTCAGAATAGGAATGTCATCTGTTACAAGCAAGTTATTGACTTCGTGGACCTTGTTCTTAGGCTACATATGTTAATATGGGCTATTTTTAGCACTTTTCTGGGTTGCTTGGTTGTTTCTAATGTTAATAATTTACTGGGAAGCTTATCAGAGGTAGACTTACTCATGTTATTTACAATGGAGCTGATAGTGCAGGATGAGCTGCATAAAGTGGTCTTCCTACTATTGCACTCCACCTCAGTGCTAACAGTGTAACTCTGGTTTATAGGCTTATGATTACTGCTTACAATAGCTGTAGGATAAACAGATGTATTCGGTGCAATTATGAGTACATACATTAAATTACTTACTTTGTGTTTCCCAATGCCCCTAAGATCATGTACATTTGATGCAGCATTATGAGGACTCATTGTCACAATGGTAGGGATTAACTGAGCTGGTCTTGGATCTTTTAACGCAGGCTTGAAATGTGTGGAGAAGGTCTAGGAGCCAAGATGATTTGGATGGACTCCTGTAGAATATCTTCTGTTTCCAGAAGGTGTCAAAGTTATCAATAAAAGTGACTCCAGCAGAGCAACAGTAGTCTTTTAGCCAGACGTGTAATGCCAGCAGTCTGCTGAATCTTTCACACCCGCGGCCCAACGATGGTACTGGACCTGAAGTTATTGGCCGTCTTTTAATGCTAAAATCAGTTCATTTTCAGATGTTCAGAGCTAGCCCTCCTGATGTCGTTCTACCCCACATGGACTACGACAGTGTCAGCTCCTGGCATCTGCGGTAGAACAGTCGGAAGCAGCCTTATGTCCTGTACTCGTGCTCCTGGGTAGCACAGGGTTTTTGCCTTGGGGACCGAGATGTTTCTTACCATAGAGCTGCCTATGGTGACAGCTGGTGATGTTGAATGGGCCGGTCTTCAGGCAGCCTCACGGTCTGGTGAGGCTTGGAGCTCCGGGGATATCTCTTGGCTAAGAGTTGAGGAAAGACTGACTGCATCAATTCTTGTTTTTATAAGAAACAATGTGTTGAAAATTCAAAATTGTTTGCCTAGTCAACTTACACACAGCACTGACACACACACTTACCCTACCAGACAGGCCACCAGGGGTCTTTTCACAGTTCCCAGGTCCAGAACAAGTTCAAGGAAATGTACAGTATTTTACAAAGCAATGAGTGCATGGAACTCCCTTCCATCTTATACAGTGCAAGTAAACAGAAAATCTGGTTTCAAAAAACAAATAAAGCAACACCTCAAGGCACAAGGCCTCTCTCCATGTGACGTACTTGTGTGTATGTACTGACATGTACAGTACCAGTCAAAAGTTTGGATTCACTCATTCAAGTTGTTTGTTTTTTAAAAACGATTTTCTACATTGTAGAATCATTTTGAAGACATCAAAACTATGAAATAACACATGGAATATAAATATATTTTAGATTCTTCAAAATAGCCACCCTTTGCCTTGATAACAGCATTGCACACTCTTGGAAATCTTTCAACCAGCTTCATGAGGTAGTCACCTGGAGTGCATTTAACAGGTGTACCTTGTTATAAGTGAATTAGTGGAATTTCTTTCCTTCTAATGCATTTGAGCTAATCAGTTGTGTTGTGACATGGTAGAGGTGGTGTACAGAAAAAAAGACCAAGTCCATATTAAGTCCATAAGACCAAGTCCATATTAAGTCCATAAGACCAAGTCCATATTAAGTCCATAAGACCAAGTCCATATTAAGTCCATATTATGGCAAGAACAGCTCAAATAAGCGATACGACAGTCCATCATTACGTTAAGACATGAAAGTCAGTCAATGCCAAAAATTTCAAGATCTTTGAAAGTTTCTTGAAGTGCATTCGCAAAAACCAGCAGGCGCTATGATGAAACTGGCTCTCATGAGGACAGCTCCTTCAAGTTGGATAGGTTACTGCTGGTGTACAGCAATCTTTAAGTCATAGCACAGATTCTCAATTGGATTTAGGTCTGGGCTTTGACTAGGCCATTCCAAGACATTTAAATGTTTCCCCTTAAACCAGTCAAGTGTTGCTTTAGCAGTATGCTTAGGGTCATTGTCCTGCTGGAAGGTGAATCTCCATCCCAGTCTCAAATCTCTGGAAGACCGAAACATGTTTTCCTCAAGAATTTTCCTATATTTAGCGCCATCCATCATTTCTTCCGTTCTGACCAGTTTCCCAGTCGCTGCCAATGAAAAATATCCCACCTTCTTCCATATGTTTGTGGAGTCTCCCACATGCCTTTTGGCAAACACCAAATGTGTTTGCTTATTTTTTTCTGGCAACTCTTCCATAAAGCCCAGCTCTGTAGAGTGTACGGCTTAAAGTGGTTCTATGGTCAGATACTCCAATCTCCGCTGTGGAGCTTTGCGGCTCCTTCAGGGTTATCTTTGGTCTCTTTGATGCCTCTCTGATTAATGCCCTCCATGCCTGGTCTGTGAGTTTTGTGGGCGGCCCTCTCTTGGCAGGTTTGTTGTGGTGCCATATTCTTTCAATTTTTTAATAATGGTGCTCCTGTGGGATGTTCAAATTTTGGATATTTTTTTATAACCCATCTGTACTCCACAACTTTGTCCCTGACCTGTTTGGAGAGCTTCTTGGTCTTCATGGGGCCGCTTGCTTGGTGGTGCCCCTTGCTTAGTGTGTTGCAGTGTTGCAGACTCTGGGGCCTTTCAGAACAGGTGTATATATACAGAGATCATGTGACATATCATGTGACATTTAGATTGCACACAGGTGGAATTTATTGAACTAATTATGTGACTTCTGAAGGTAATTGGTTGCACCAGATCTTATTTAGGGGCTTCATAGCTAAGTGTGTGAATACAGATGCACCCACCCCTTTTCCGTTTTTAAATTTTAAATTTTTGAAACAAGTAATTTTTTTTTCTCCACCAATTTGTACTATTTTGTGTATGTCCATTACATGAAATCCAAATAAAAATCTATTTAAATTAAAGGTTGTAATGCAACAAAATAGGAAAGACGCCAAGGAAGGTGAATACTTTTGCAAGGCACTGTATAGACAACTGCTGCATACAGTCCATGGAGCAATGGATTCTGGAGAGACAAACACTCACAGAGATCATGCTGAAAGTGAAGCAAGACAATGGATGTGACTGGAAAACAGCCCTAGATTGGGCTTTGATGGCAAAAAACTCAATGCACAATGTTTATGGCTTCAGCCGATACCAACTAGTGTTTGGGCAGAACCCTTTTTTATTTATTTTTTATTTTACTAGGCAAGTCAGTTAAGAACAAATTCTTATTTTCAATGACGGCCTAGCAACAGTGGGTTAACTGCCTGTTCAGGGGCAGAACGACAGATTTGTACCATGTCAGCTCTGGGGTTTGAACTTGCAACCTTCCGGTTACTATTCCAACGCTCTAACCACTAGGCTACCCTGCCGCCCCACTAGGCTACCCTGCCGCAACCCTAATCTACCCTCTGTACTGGTTGACAAGCCACCATCACTAGAAGGGATAAGTGAGAGTGCATGGGTGGGACACCACCTTTCAACACTACATGCAGCGAGAAAAGCATTCACTGAAGCAGAGTGTTCAGAAAGAATTCACAGGGCTCTGCGTAAACAGATAGAAAAATGACACCGAAGAATATGGCTGACGTTTTACATTCTCCCAACCAATTGTGCTATATATTTTATTTTTTTCTTCGTTTTGTGCAACTTGTTTTTTTACTTTTGTGTACAGTCGTGGCCAAAAGTTTTGAGAATGACACAAATATTAATTTTCACAAAGTCTGCTGCCTCAGTTTGTGTGATGGCAATTTGCATATACTCCAGAATGTTATAAAGAGTGATCAGATGAATCAGAAGTCCCTCTTTGCCCTGCAAATGAACTGAATCCCCCAAAAACATTTCCACTGCATTTCAGCTCTGCCACAAAAGGACCAGCTGACATCATGTCAGTGATTCTCTCGTTAACACAGGTGTGAGTGTTGACGAGGACAAGGCTTGAGATCACTCTGTCATGCTGATTGAGTTCGAATAACAGACTGGAAGCTTCAAAAGGAGGGTGGTACTTGGAATCATTGTTCTTCCTCTGTCAAACATGGTTACCTGCAAGGAAACACGTGACGTCATCATTGCTTTGCACAAAAAGGGCTTCACAGGCAAGGATATTGCTGCCAGTAAGATTGCACATAAATCAACCATTTATCGGATCATCAAGAACTTCAAGGAGAGCAGTTCAATTGTTATGAAGAAGGCTTCAGTGCGCCCAAGAAAGTCCAGCAAGTGCAGGGCCGTCTCATAAAGTTGATTCAGCTGCGTCATCGGGGCACCGCCAGTACAGATCTGCTCAGGAATGGCAGCAGGCAGGTGTGAGTGCATCTGCATGCACAGTGAGGCGAAGACTTTAGGAGGATGGCCTGGTGTCAAGAAGGGCAGCAAAGAAGCCTCTTCTATCCAGGAAAAACATCAGGGACAGACTGATATTCCGAAAAAGGTACAGGGATTGGACTGATGAGGACTGGGGTAAAGTCATTTTATCTGATGAATCCCCTTTCCGATTGTTTGGGGCATCCGGAAAAAAGCTTGTCCGGAGAAGACAAGGTGAGCGCTACCATCCGCCCTGTGTCATGGCAACAGTAAAGCATCATGAGACCATTCATGTGTGGGGTTGCTTCTCAGCCAAGGGAGTGGGCTCACTCACAATTTTGCCCTAAGAACACAGCCATGAATAAAGAATGTTACCAACACATCCTCCGAGAGCAACTTCTCCCAACCACCCAGGAACAGTTTGGTGACGAACAATGCCTTTTCCAGCATGATGGAGCACCCTGCCATAAGGCAAAAGTGATAACTAAGTGGCTCTGGGAACAAAACATCGATATATTGGGTCCATGGCCAGGAAACTCCCCAGACCTTAAAACTTCTTACAGCTTAAATTTTGTTAACGGGATCGATTTGACAACAGCCAGTGAAAGTGCAGGGCGCCAAATTCAAACAACATAAATCTCATAATTAAAATGCCTCAAATATACAAGTATTATACACCATTTTAAAGATACATTTGTTGTTAATCCCACCACAGTGTCCGATTTCAAAAAGGCTTTACGACGAAAGCATACCATGCGATTATGTTAGGTCAGCACCTAGTCACAGAAAAGAACAGCCATTTTTCCAGCCAAAGAGAAGAGTCACAAAAAGCAGAAATAGAGATAAAATGAATCACTAACCTTTGATGATCTTCATCAGATGACACTCATAGGACTTCATGTTACACAATACATGTATGTTTTGTTCTATAAAGTTCATATTTCTATCCAAAAATCTCAGTTTACATTGGCGCGTTATGTTCAGTAATGTTTTGCTTCCAAAACATACAGTGATTTTGCAGAGAGCCACATCAATTTACAGAAATACTCATCATAAATGTTCATGAAAATACAAATGTTATACATGGAATTAAAAATATACTTCTCCTTAATGCAACCGCTGTCAGATTTCAAAAAAGCTTTACGGAAAAAGCACACCATGCAATAATCTTGACCACAGCGCTCAGGCACCAAAACAAGCCACACAGATACCCGCCATGTTGTGGAGTCAACAGAAGTCAGAAATAGCATTATAAATATTCACTTACCTTTGATGAGCTTCATCGGACTGCACTTCCAGGGATCCCAGTTCCACAATAAATGTTTGTTTTGTTCGATAAAGTCCATAATTTATGTCCAAATACCTCCTTTTTGTTCACGCATTTAGTTCAGAAATCCAAACTCACGAGGCGCAGGCACTTAGTCCAGATGAAAAGTCAAAAAAGTTATATTACAGTTCGTAGAAACATGTCAAACGATGAATAGAATCAATCTTTAGGATGTTTTTAACATACATCTTCAATAATGTTTCAACTGGACAATTCCTTTGTCTTTAGAAATGAAAAGAAACGCAGCTACCTCACGGCCACGCGCATGATTTAGCTCATGGCATTCTGCCAGACCTCTTAGTCAAACAGCTCTTATTCGCTCCACCTTCGCAGTAGAAGCCTGAAACAAGGTCCTAAAGACTGTTGACATCTAGTGGAAGCCTTAGGAAGTGCAATCGGACCAAATTTAAACTGTATCTTGGATAGGCAAAGACTTGAAAACCTAAAAACCTCAGATTTCCCACTTCCTGGTTGGATTTTGTCTCCGTTTTTCTTTTAGTTCTGTTATACTCACAGACATCAATAAAACAGTTTTAGAAACTTCAGAGTGTTTTCTATCCAAATATAATCATAATATGCATATCTTAGCTTCTCGGCCTGAGTAGCAGGTAGTTTACTCTGGGCACCTTAATCATCCAATCTACTCAATACTGTCCCCATCCATAAGAAATTAATCTCATTGAGAACTTGTGGTCAATCCTAACAAAACCCCATAAATTCTGACAAACTCCAAGCATTGATTATGCAATAATGGGCTGCCATCAGTCAGGATGTGGCCCAGAAGTTAATTGACAGCATGCCAGGGCGGATTGCAGAGGACTTGAAAAAGAAGGGTGTAACGGCGTTCTTCGTTTGTTGAAAGAGAGTCGGACCGAAATGCAGCGTGGTGGTTACTCATGTCTTTAATGAAGGAAAAAGTGATGATACATGAAATAACTTAATAAATACAAAAACAACAAACGGAACGTGAAACCTAATACAGCCTATCTGGTGACACAACACAGAGACAGGAACAATCACCCACGAAAGACAAAGCGAAACTCAGGCTACCTAAATACGGTTCCCAATCAGAGGCAACGAGAATCACCTGACTGCTGATTGAGAACCGCATCAGGCAGCCAAGCCTATACAACCGCTGATTGAGAGCCGCGATCCCAAATACTACAAACCCCAATACGAAAATACAATAACATAAACCCCTGTCACACCCTGGCCTGACCAAATATATAACGAAAACACAAAAATACAATGACCAAGGCGTGACAAAGGGTCAACACTGCAGATATCGACTCTTTCCATCAACTTCATGTAATTGTCAATAAAAACCTATGACACTTATGAAATGCTTGTAATTATACTTCAGTATTCCATAGTAACATCTGACAAAAATATCTAAAGATACTGAGGCAGCAGACTTTGTGAAAATGAATATTTGTGTCATTCTCAAAACCTTTGGCCATGACTGTACATAATGTTGCTCTCTTATGACCAAAAATAACTTCTGGACATCAGAAAAGCGATTACTCACCGCAGAAACCTTTTCCTTTAATGAGTTCGATGAGAAGGATATCCTGCTTTCACTGGAACAGGCCCAGATCCACGCCTTTTGCGTGAAGAAAAGACGCCGGGAAAGGGGACACAGATCGGGGATCCTTATAAAAATTCAGAGGCGAGCGAGTAAACTCCCAATGCCTTCCATTATTCTTGCTAACATTATTGATGACCTACTATTAAGATTATCCTACCAACGGGACATTAAAAACTGTAACATATTATGTTTCACCGAGACGTGGCTGAACGAAGATACGGACAACATAGAGCTGGCAGGATTTTCCATGCACCGGCAGAAAAGAGACGCTACCCCTGGGGATGTGAATCTTTTTGTCAATAACAGCTGGTGCACAATGTCTAATATCAAAGAAGTCTTGAGGTATTGCTCGCTTGAAGTAGAGTACCTTATGATAAGCTGCAGACCACATTATCTACCAAGAGAGTTCTCATCTGTATTATTCATAGCCGTCTATTTACCACCACAAAACGAAGCTGGCACTAAGACCACTCTCAACCAACTCTATAAGGCCATAAGCAAAGTAGAAAATGCTTAGCCAGAAGTGGCGCTCCTAGGGGCCGGGGACTTTAATGCAGGCAAACTTAAATCAGTTTTACCCCATTTTTACCAGCATGTCACATGTGCAACCAGGGGGGAAAAAATCCTAGACCACCTTTACTCCACACACAGAGATGCATACAAAGTTCTCCCCCACCCTCCATTTGACAAATCTGACCATAATTCTATCCTCCTGATTCCTGCTTGCAAGCAAAAACTAAAGCAGGAAGTACCAGTGACTCGCTCAATGCGGAAGTGGTCAGATGACGCGGATGCTACACTACAGCACTGTTTTGCTAGCACAGACTGGAATATGTTCTGGGATTCATCCAATGGCATTGAGGAATACACCACCTCAGTCATCAGTTTCATCAATAAGTGCATCGATGACGTCTTCCCCACACTGACTGTAAGTACATATCTCAACCAGAAGCCATGGATTACAGGCAACATCCGCATCGAGCTAAAGGCTAGAGCTGCCGCTTTCAAGGAGTGGGAGACTAATTCCCTGATCCATCTCTACGCAGACGACACCATTCTGTATACTTCTGGCTCTTCTTTGGACACTGTGCTATCTAACCTCCAAACAAGCTTCAATGCCATACAACACTCCTTCCGTGGCCTCCAACTGCTCTTAAACACTAGTAAAACCAAATGCATGCTTTTCAACCTTTCGCTGCCCGCACCCGCCCGACTAGCATCACCACCCTAGACGGACCTAGAATATGTGGACAACTATAAATACCTAGGTGTCTGGCTAGACTCTACTTTCAGACTCATATTAAACATCTCCAATCCAAAATCAAATCTAGAATCTGCTTTCTATTTCGCAACAAAGCCTCCTTCACTCACGCCGCCAAACTTACCCTAGTAAAACTGACTATCCTACCGATCCTCGACTTCGGCGATGTCATCTACAAAATAGCTTCCAATACTCTACTCAGCAAACTGGATGCAGTCTATCATAGTGCCATCCGTTTTGTTACCAAATCACCTATTATCACCCACCACTGCAACCTGTGTGCTCTAGTCGGCTGGCCCTCGCTACATATTCATCACCAGACCCACTGGCTCCAGGTCATCTATAAGTATATGCTAGGTAAAACTCCGCCTTATCTCAGTTCACTGGTCACGATAACAACACCGACCCGTAGCACACGTTCCAGCAGGTTTATCTCACTGATAATCCCTAAAGCCAACACCTCATTTGGTCGCCTTTCCTTCCAGTTCTCTGCTTCCAGTGACTGGAACGAATTGCAAAAATCGCTGAAGTTGGAGACTTTTTTATTTCCCTCACCAACTTTAAACATCAGCTATCTGAGCAGCTAACCGATCGCTGCAGCTGTACATAGTACATCTGTAAATAACCCACTCAATCTACCTACCTCATCCCCATACTGTTTTTATTTACTTTTCTGCTCTTTTGCACACCAGTATCTCTACTTGCACATAATCATCTGCTCATCTATCACTCCAGTGTTAATCTGCTAAATTGTAACTATTCACTCCTATGGCCTATTTATTGCCAAACTCTTCATGCCTTTTGCACACACTGTATATTGACTTTCTTTTTTTTCTACTGTGTCATTAACTTGTTTATTGTGCTATTGGCTTGTTTATTGTTTATTCCATGTGTAACTCTGTGTTGTTGTCTGTGTCACACTGTTTTGCTTTATCTTGGCCAGGTCGCAGTTGTAAATGAGAACTTGAGAACTCTCCACTAGCCTACCTGGTTAAATAAAGGTGAAATCTCTTGAAAAAACATTGATAGGGACACTGACGCTGACACAGGAAATGGAGCAGAAAGCTTCAACCAAATCAAATCAAACCATCAAATTCAAACCATGACACAGGTAATACGGTTGAGGTTTTAAATGAGGAAATCGTTCAACAACAGCCACGTGTATTAAGACAACATGGTGGTTCTAATCTGAAACTGGACAAACTGTTAAATACATGGACAGAGAAAGTGGTATTCCACACAGCAACAGTCATTAGAAGAGCAGGAAAGGCCAAAGGAGTTCTCTGAACCAGCTACATGTTCTGGTACAACAGGTAAGCTGACTCAGCTGTGTCAACAAGGTGGGTGTGTACCCTTAAAGAATCCTTACCTGGAATGGTGCCAAAAGCACGTTTAGTGGCTAGAGGTTTTGAGGAGCTGGCTGCTAAAGAACTCCCAAAAGACTCACCGACATGCGCCTCAGAGTCACTCAGATTGCTGCTGACAGTGATCTGCCAGAAAAAAATGGAACTTCATTCCATAGACATCAAATCTGCATTTTTGCAGGGAACAGAGCTGTCAAGGGACATTCACAGCTGACCTCCGCCTGAATCTAAGAGTGAAGGAACACTGTGGAAACTAAAACAGTGTGTGTATGGACTGGCAGATGCATCATTACTGGTACAACAAAGTCAAGGCAGCAATGCTGAGTACAGGTGGAAAAATGTCACTAGTGGATCCTGCAGTCTTCTATTGGTTTGATCAAGACTGCAATGTGACTGGAGTACTTGCCTGTCATGTTGATGACTTCATCTGGGGTGGCTCACAGACCTTTGCTACTGTGATTCCACTCCTCAAAGCTGTTTTCCAGGTCGGCCGTGAGGAGCATGATCGTTTTTGTTATGTTGGCATAGGGTTTATTACAGTTGACAGAACAATACTGATGCAACAGGAAAGCTATATCAATAATCTTCAACCCATCCACCCAGATTCTTCAAGAGCCGTACAAAGCAATTCCCCGACCTGTGGAATTGAAGCTGATCAATTGAGGTCAATGATGGGTAAAATTCTATGGGTTGCTCGACAGAGTAGACATGATGTAATGTTTGATGGATGCAACTTGCAACATCCCACTGTATAAACCATTCAAGAGACAAACAAAGTTGTTCGTAAACTGAAATCAACAAGTGACTAAAGTTTCAGCATGTTGGAAAATATGACTATCTTCAGTGATGCTTCCCTGGGGAACCTTACAGATGGAGGCACACAAGGGGGACATCTAATCATGTTAATGGATGAAAAAGGAAGATTCTCACCATCTGATGGCAGTCAGAAAGGAACAGAAGGGTAGTCCGAAGCACACTTGCTTGAGAAACCCTTGCTCTTGTGGATGGAATTGACAATGCCATCTTTCTGGCAACTCTGTTTTCAGAGCTTACCACTGCTGAGGCAAAATGACACATTCTACCTGTAGTTTGTGTCACTGACAGCAACTCCCTAGTTGATGCTGTCAAGTCCACCAAGTCTGTCACAGAGAAAAGACTTCGTCTTGAGATTAGCAGCATTAAGGAACTTATTGAAGCACAGAGAATCCAGCGGATTCTGTGGTCGGCCACAAAGGAACAGCTGGCTGACAGTCTGACTAAAAAGGGAGCATCCGGTCTTGTGCTCCTAAAGGCACTCAGTAATGGAAAGTGGCATTTTAAGTAATACAAATAAAAACTTTGTCACACAACCCATTTGTAATGGGGAACTTAAATAATACTTGGGACATCTAATTATGTTGTGGATGTTTTATTTGTCTTTAAAGAAGAGTGGGAGATTGTTCAGTTCAGGTTTTAAGTATCCCTATATTTCTGTTGTTACCATGCTATCATTCTGTTATTAGTACGCCTGCACAGTAGTCTGACTGGAGATGGACCTGGCCTGAGTGTGATGGCAACTACAGTTACATATACTTATGTTGGAGTTTACATATACTTATGTCTACATATACTTAGGTTGGAGTTTACATATACTTATGTCTACATATACTTATGTCTACATATACATAGGTTGGAGTTTACATATACTTATGTCTACATATACTTAGGTTGGAGTTTACATATACTTATGTCTACATTTACTTATGTCTACATATACTTAGGTTGGAGTTTACATATACTTATGTCTACATATACTTAGGTTGGAGTTTACATATACTTATGTCTACATATACTTATGTCTACATATACTTAGGTTGGAGTTTACATATACTTATGTCTACATATACTTATGTCTACATATACTTATGTCTACATATACTTAGGTTGGAGTTTACATATACTTATGTCTACATATACTTAGGTTGGAGTTTACATATACTTATGTCTACATATACTTATGTCTACATATACTTATGTCTACATATACTTAGGTTGCAGTCATTAAAACTCGTTTTTCAACCACTGCACAAATGTCTTGTTAACAAACTATAGTTTTGGCAAGTCGGTTAGGACATCTACTTTGTGCATGACACAAGCAATTTTTCCAACAATTGTGTACAGACAGATTATTTCACTTATAATTCACTGCATCACAATTCCAGTTGCTCTGAGGTTTACATACACTAAGTTGACTGTGCCTTTAAACGTCTTGGAAAATTCCAGAAAAGGATGTCATGGCTTCAGAAGCTTCTGATAGGCTAATTGCATCATTTGAGTCAATTGGAGGTGTACCTGTGGATGTATTTCAAGGCCTCACCTTCAAACTCAGTGCATCTTTGCTTGACGTCATGGGAAAATCAAAAGAAATCAGCCAAGACCTCAGAAAAACCATTGTAGACCTCCACAAGTCTGGTTCATCCTTGGGAGCAATTTCCAAATGGCTGAAGGCACCACGTTCATCTGTACAAACAATAGTACGCAAGTATAAACACCATGGGACCACGCAGTCGTCATACCGCTCAGGAAGGAGATGCGTTCTGTCTCCTAGAGATGAATGTACTTCGATGAGAAAAGTGCAAATTAATCCCAGAAAAACAGCAAAGGATATTCTGAAGATGCTGGAGGAAACAGGTACAAAATAAAAAAGCTAATATTTAAATGTATGCTCAGCTATGCCTCGCAAGTAGAACAACAACTGATTTATTTTGTTTATGTAGCTCGAGTTTTGAAATATAATGTGATCTGAGAAGAACCATACTGGCAGGCCAAGAATAGCCAATATGCTGTGGTAATGAATTAGGCCTACTGCACAGATGTCATCCCTACAGACCTGTTTTTATTAGGTTAATGATGCATAGGCTTACATTTTTACTTCATGAGAGCGTAGATCACGGCTTGCATTTTGACTCAGGTTGGTGACCACTGGGGTAAAGGGTGTCTCCAGGGTCAGCTAGTTGTTTATTTGATTTTTAAGTTGGAATCACACCAGGGAGGATCATGGGAGTTTATTTCTTCCTCTCTGTGCCGAGGTCCTGACCTCATCACCACACCTCTGCACTGACACACACACACACACACACACACACACCACTGAAATAACTGTTACAGCACCTCTCAACACCCATGGCCTGCTGTTTATTTGGCTTGTATTACCTTTCCCTCTGAAGACACACACACGTGCACAGTCCATTTACTCGCCTTACATCTCTCCTCCCCTTGTTGATCCTACTACCTGCCCTGTGTAATAAAACGTGTAATCATGTAGTATAATAACATGTGTATAATAATGTGGTAATGCCTGTCTCCAACAGGAGTTGATTCCAGAGTTCTACTACCTGCCGGAGATGTTTGGTAATAGTAATGGTTACCACCTGGGCCAGAGGGAGGACGGCAAGATGGTGTGTGATGTAGAGCTGCCTCCCTGGGCCAACAAGCCTGAGGACTTTGTCAGGATCAACCGGATGGTGAGGAACTAAACACCTCTCCTCCTCTCCTTATCTCCCATCCTCTGCTCTGTTCCTTTCCTCTCCTGCTTTTGTCACCCTTGTCTCCTCCTCCGTCCTCTCATTTTGTACCACCCTTTCCTTTCCTACTCTATCATCCCCTCCTCTTTCCTACCCCCCACCTCTCCCCTCTCCTCCTCCCTCTTCCCTCTCCCCCCTCCTCCCCCTCACTCTGTATGTCTGTGTGCACTGCTCGATACTAACACAATCTGCAGCTGACCCCGTTGATGTCACTAAAGGACGGGGCCAGTAAGTGTCCCCTATAATGTTACCTAATGCTGGACTCATCAATCATCATTTAGCTGCGTGTGTGTTTGTGTGTGTGTGGCTGTGTGCTGTTTGTGTGTGTGTGTCAACCCTGTTCTCCCTGCAGGCCCCTTTTGAGCAACACACACACACACACACACACACAGAGACACACAGAGACAGAATGTGAACTCTCTCTCCACCCTCTGCCAGCCTCTCAACCAGTCCAGCCTGGAGACGCACAGCGTTTCACTTCTCATCACATTTCAAACCCACACATACAAACACACACACTCATACACACACACACACACTCACAATCACACACTATTATAGATATGAGATTATGGGGGGGCGGGGGTTCTATAGTTCTACAATGTTATTGGGGGTAGGATGTGGGGTATGGGGTAGGAACACACTTGACCTTTTCAGCAGGAGTGACAGAGCTGGGGGGAGGGAGGTAGGGGTGGTGATGGGAAGGAGCTGGAGGGGGGGGGGGGGTTAGCGGCGAGCAGAGGTGACCTTTCACTAAGCTCAGCTCTCTTCTCCTCCTCTGCTCTCTCCCTCTGCTCTCCTCTTCTACTGCATGGTCAGCTATATCTACATCAACCTTGCACACAGAGAGGTGGAGGAGTGGCACAGAGAGGAGGGGGAGGTGGAGTGGTGGCACAGAGAGGTGGAGGGGTGGCACAGAGAGGAGGGGAAGGTGGAGGGGTGGCACAGAGAGGTGGAGGGAGGTGGAGGGGTGGTACAGAGAGGAGGGGGAGGTGGAGGGGTGGCACAGAGATGTGGAGGGGTGGCACAGAGAGGTGGAGGGAGGTGGAGGGTGCCACAGAGAGGAGGGGGAGGTGGAGTGGTGGCACAGAGAGGTGGAGGGGTGGCACAGAGAGGAGGGGGAGGTGGAGTCGTGGCACAGAGAGGTGGAGGGAGGTGGAGGGGTGGCACAGAGAGGTTGGGAGGTGGAGTGGTGGCACAGAGAGGTGGAGTGGTGGCACAGAGAGGTGGAGGGGTGGCACAGAGAGGAGGGGGAGGTAGAGTGGTGGCACAAAGGTGGAGGGAGGTGGAGGGGTGGCACAGAGAGGAGGTGGAGTGGTGGCACAGAGAGGTGGAGGGGTGGCACAGAGAGGAGGGGGAGGTAGAGTGGTGGCACAGAGAGGTGGAGGGGTGGCAGAGAGGAGGGGAAGGTGGAGTGGTGGCACAGGGAGGAGGAGGGAGGTGGAGTGGTGGCACAGAGAGGAGGGAGGTGGAGGAGTGGCACAGAGAGGAGGAGGGGTGGCACAGAGAGGAGGAGTGGCACAGAGAGGAGGAGGGAGGTGGAGGGGTGGCACAGAGAGGAGGAGGGAGGTAAAGGGGTGGCACAGAGGAGGAGGGAGGTGGAGGGGTGGCACAGAGAGGAGGAGGGAGGTGGAGGGGTGGCATAGAGAGGAGGAGGGAGGTGGAGTGGTGGAACAGAGAGGAGGGGGAGGTGGAGGGGTGGCACAGAGAGGAGGAGGGAGGTGGAGGGCCAGGCCTCGGCAGGGGGGGGGGGGGTTGTTGCACAGTGTTTTTATCCTCTTATCTTGTAATATAGATATTAGCATACATGCGGAATCCTTGGATGGATACCTAGAGAATCATCATCTTCACTCTCCGTCACTGTCCTCACTCATCCTGCTCTCAGATCTTATTATGGCATTCTTCATTTTCTGCTTCCCTTTTACGTTACCTTTTATTCTCTCTCTTTCTCTCTCTTTCTCTCTCTTTCTCTCTCCTTCTCTCTCTCTCTCTCCTTCCCTCTCCCACCCTCCCTCCACCCCTCCTCCCTCCAGTTCCCATCTTTGCATGTGCTAGATTCAATCGTGGTGACATGCCCCATGGCTAGTTCAGCTCCCTCTGTGTTCAGCTCTGTCTGTGCGCTCTAGCTAGCTCCACTCTGTTGATAGAGGCTGTTATTGTTTTTTATTTATTTTTTATTTCACCTTTATTTAACCAGGTAGGCTACTTGAGAACAAGTTCTCATTTGCAACTGCGACCTGGCCAAGATAAAGCATAGCAGTGTGAGCATACAACAAAGAGTTACACATGGAGTAAACAATTAACAAGTCAATAACACAGTAGAAAACAAAGGGAGGGTCTATATACAATGTGTGCAAAAGGCATGAGGAGGTAGGCAAATAATTACAATTTTGCAGATTAACACGAGTGATAAATGATCAGATGGTCATGTACAGGTAGAGATATTGGTGTGCAGAAGAGAAGAAAAGTAAATAAATAAAAACAGTATGGGGATGAGGTAGGTGAAAAGGGTGGGCTATTTACCAATAGACTATGTACAGCTGCAGCGATCGGTTAGCTGCTCAGATAGCTGATGTTTGAAGTTGGTGAGGGAGATAAAAGTCTCCAACTTCAGCGATTTTTGCAATTCGTTCCAGTCACAGGCAGCAGAGTACTGGAACGAAAGGCGGCCAAATGAGGTGTTGGCTTTAGGGATGATCAGTGAGATACACCTGCTGGAGCGCGTGCTACGGATGGGTGTTGCCATCGTGACCAGTGAGCTGAGATAAGGCGGAGCTTTACCTAGCATGGACTTGTAGATGACCTGGAGCCAGTGGGTCTGGCGACGAATATGTAGCGAGGGCCAGCCGACTAGAGCATACAAGTCGCAGTGGTGGGTGGTATAAGGTGCTTTAGTGACAAAACGACAAATTGCGACAATTGTCCTGTGGGAGGGAGAGTGTAAAGTCCTGCAGCATGTCTTTATGCGTATCTGCTGCTAGAGTTGTAGTGTGTGACCACTGGGTCGACAATAAGAACAATAATAACATAAGCACTATAAGTCTACCATAGTAATATAGCACAACAGTAACACTGTCTATCATACTGATGTAACATAACAGTAACACTGTCTACCATAGTGATGTAACATAACAGTAACACTGTCTACCATAGTAATATAGCACAACAGTAACACTGTCTATCATAGTGATGTAACATAACAGTAACACTGTCTACCATAGTGATGTAACACAACAGTAACACTGTCTATCATAGTGATGTAACATAACAGTAACACTGTCTACCATAGTGATGTAACATAACAGTAACACTGTCTACCACAGTGATATAACACAACAGTAATGCTGTCTACCACAGTGATGTAACATAACAGTAACACTGTCTACCATAGTGATGTAAAACAACAGTAACACTGTCTACCATAGTGATATAACACAACAGTAATGCTGTCTACCACAGTGATGTAACATAACAGTAACACTGTCTACCATAGTGATGTAACATAACAGTTACATTGTCTACCATAGTGATATAACACAACAGTAACACTGTCTACCATAGTGATATAACACAACAGTAATGCTGTCTACCATAGTGATGTAACACAACAGTAACTTTGTCTCCCATAGTGATGTAACACAACAGTAATGCTGTCTACCATAGTGATGTAACATAACTGTAACATTGTCTACCATAGTGATGTAACACAACAGTAATGCTGTCTACCATAGTGATGTAACATAACTGTAACACTGTCTACCATAGTGATATAACACAACAGTAATGCTGTCTACCACAGTGATGTAACATAACAGTAACACTGTCTACCATAGTGATTTAACAACAGTAATGCTGTCTACCATAGTGATGTAACACAACAGTAATGCTGTCTACCACAGTGATGTAACACAACAGTAATGCTGTCTACCATAGTGATGTAACATAACAGTAACACTGTCTACCATAGTGATGTAACACAACAGTTACATTGTCTACCATAGTGATGTAACACAACAGTAACTTTGTCTACCATAGTGATGTAACACAACAGTAACACTGTCTACCATAGTGATGTAACATAACAGTAACACTGTCTACCATAGTGATGTAACATAACAGTTACATTGTCTACCATAGTGATATACCTCAACCGTAATGCTGTCTACCACAGTGATGTAACACAACAGTAACTTTGTCTCCCATAGTGATGTAACACAACAGTAATGCTGTCTCCCATAGTGATGTAACACAACAGTAATGCTGTCTACCATAGTGATGTAACATAACAGTAACACTGTCTACCATAGTGATGTAACACAACAGTAACTTTGTCTCCCATAGTGATGTAACACAACAGTAACACTGTCTACCATAGTGATGTAACATAACAGTAACACTGTCTACCATAGTGATGTAACACAACAGTAACTTTGTCTCCCATAGTGATGTAACACAACAGTAACACTGTCTACCATAGTGATGTAACATAACAGTAACACTGTCTACCATAGTGATGTAACACAACAGTAACTTTGTCTCCCATAGTGATGTAACACAACAGTAACACTGTCTCCCATAGTGATGTAACACAACAGTAATGCTGTCTACCATAGTGATGTAACATAACAGTAACACTGTCTACCATAGTGATGTAACACAACAGTAACTTTGTCTCCCATAGTGATGTAACACAACAGTAACTTTGTCTCCCATAGTGATGTAACACAACAGTAACTTTGTCTCCCATAGTGATGTAACACAACAGTAACACTGTCTACCATAGTAATATAGCACAACAGTAACACTGTCTATCATAGTGATGTAACATAACAGTAACACTGTCTACCATAGTGATGTAACACAACAGTAACACTGTCTACCATAGTAATATAGCACAACAGTAACACTGTCTATCATAGTGATGTAACATAACAGTAACACTGTCTACCATAGTGATGTAACATAACAGTTACATTGTCTACCATAGTGATATAACACAACAGTAACACTGTCTACCATAGTGATATAACACAACAGTAATGCTGTCTACCATAGTGATGTAACACAACAGTAACTTTGTCTCCCATAGTGATGTAACACAACAGTAATGCTGTCTACCATAGTGATGTAACATAACTGTAACATTGTCTACCATAGTGATGTAACACAACAGTAATGCTGTCTACCATAGTGATGTAACATAACTGTAACACTGTCTACCATAGTGATATAACACAACAGTAATGCTGTCTACCACAGTGATGTAACATAACAGTAACACTGTCTACCATAGTGATTTAACAACAGTAATGCTGTCTACCATAGTGATGTAACACAACAGTAATGCTGTCTACCACAGTGATGTAACACAACAGTAATGCTGTCTACCATAGTGATGTAACATAACAGTAACACTGTCTACCATAGTGATGTAACACAACAGTTACATTGTCTACCATAGTGATGTAACACAACAGTAACTTTGTCTACCATAGTGATGTAACACAACAGTAACACTGTCTACCATAGTGATGTAACATAACAGTAACACTGTCTACCATAGTGATGTAACATAACAGTTACATTGTCTACCATAGTGATATACCTCAACCGTAATGCTGTCTACCACAGTGATGTAACACAACAGTAACTTTGTCTCCCATAGTGATGTAACACAACAGTAATGCTGTCTCCCATAGTGATGTAACACAACAGTAATGCTGTCTACCATAGTGATGTAACATAACAGTAACACTGTCTACCATAGTGATGTAACACAACAGTAACTTTGTCTCCCATAGTGATGTAACACAACAGTAACACTGTCTACCATAGTGATGTAACATAACAGTAACACTGTCTACCATAGTGATGTAACACAACAGTAACTTTGTCTCCCATAGTGATGTAACACAACAGTAACACTGTCTACCATAGTGATGTAACATAACAGTAACACTGTCTACCATAGTGATGTAACACAACAGTAACTTTGTCTCCCATAGTGATGTAACACAACAGTAACACTGTCTCCCATAGTGATGTAACACAACAGTAATGCTGTCTACCATAGTGATGTAACATAACAGTAACACTGTCTACCATAGTGATGTAACACAACAGTAACTTTGTCTCCCATAGTGATGTAACACAACAGTAACTTTGTCTCCCATAGTGATGTAACACAACAGTAACTTTGTCTCCCATAGTGATGTAACACAACAGTAACACTGTCTACCATAGTAATATAGCACAACAGTAACACTGTCTATCATAGTGATGTAACATAACAGTAACACTGTCTACCATAGTGATGTAACACAACAGTAACACTGTCTACCATAGTAATATAGCACAACAGTAACACTGTCTATCATAGTGATGTAACATAACAGTAACACTGTCTACCATAGTGATGTAACATAACAGTTACATTGTCTACCATAGTGATATAACACAACAGTAACACTGTCTACCATAGTGATATAACACAACAGTAATGCTGTCTACCATAGTGATGTAACACAACAGTAACTTTGTCTCCCATAGTGATGTAACACAACAGTAATGCTGTCTACCATAGTGATGTAACATAACTGTAACATTGTCTACCATAGTGATGTAACACAACAGTAATGCTGTCTACCATAGTGATGTAACATAACTGTAACACTGTCTACCATAGTGATATAACACAACAGTAATGCTGTCTACCACAGTGATGTAACATAACAGTAACACTGTCTACCATAGTGATTTAACAACAGTAATGCTGTCTACCATAGTGATGTAACACAACAGTAATGCTGTCTACCATAGTGATGTAACATAACAGTAACACTGTCTACCATAGTGATGTAACACAACAGTTACATTGTCTACCATAGTGATGTAACACAACAGTAACTTTGTCTACCATAGTGATGTAACACAACAGTAACACTGTCTACCATAGTGATGTAACATAACAGTAACACTGTCTACCATAGTGATGTAACATAACAGTTACATTGTCTACCATAGTGATATACCTCAACCGTAATGCTGTCTACCACAGTGATGTAACACAACAGTAACTTTGTCTCCCATAGTGATGTAACACAACAGTAATGCTGTCTCCCATAGTGATGTAACACAACAGTAATGCTGTCTACCATAGTGATGTAACATAACAGTAACACTGTCTACCATAGTGATGTAACACAACAGTAACTTTGTCTCCCATAGTGATGTAACACAACAGTAACACTGTCTACCATAGTGATGTAACATAACAGTAACACTGTCTACCATAGTGATGTAACACAACAGTAACTTTGTCTCCCATAGTGATGTAACACAACAGTAACACTGTCTACCATAGTGATGTAACATAACAGTAACACTGTCTACCATAGTGATGTAACACAACAGTAACTTTGTCTCCCATAGTGATGTAACACAACAGTAACACTGTCTCCCATAGTGATGTAACACAACAGTAATGCTGTCTACCATAGTGATGTAACATAACAGTAACACTGTCTACCATAGTGATGTAACACAACAGTAACTTTGTCTCCCATAGTGATGTAACACAACAGTAACTTTGTCTCCCATAGTGATGTAACACAACAGTAACTTTGTCTCCCATAGTGATGTAACACAACAGTAACACTGTCTACCATAGTAATATAGCACAACAGTAACACTGTCTATCATAGTGATGTAACATAACAGTAACACTGTCTACCATAGTGATGTAACACAACAGTAACACTGTCTACCATAGTAATATAGCACAACAGTAACACTGTCTATCATAGTGATGTAACATAACAGTAACACTGTCTACCATAGTGATGTAACATAACAGTAACACTGTCTATCATAGTGATGTAACACAACAGTAACACTGTCTACCATAGTGATGTAACATAACAGTAACACTGTCTACCATAGTGATGTAACATAACAGTAACACTGTCTACCATAGTGATGTAACACAACAGTAACACTGTCTACCATAGTAATATAGCACAACAGTAACACTGTCTATCATAGTGATGTAACATAACAGTAACACTGTCTACCATAGTGATGTAACACAACAGTAACACTGTCTACCATAGTAATATAGCACAACAGTAACACTGTCTATCATAGTGATGTAACATAACAGTAACACTGTCTACCATAGTGATGTAACATAACAGTAACACTGTCTATCATAGTGATGTAACACAACAGTAACACTGTCTACCATAGTGATGTAACATAACAGTAACACTGTCTACCATAGTGATGTAACATAACAGTAACACTGTCTACCATAGTGATGTAACATAACAGTAACACTGTCTACCATAGTAATATAGCACAACAGTAACACTGTCTATCATAGTGATGTAACATAACAGTAACACTGTCTACCATAGTGATGTAACACAACAGTAACACTGTCTACCATAGTAATATAGCACAACAGTAACACTGTCTATCATAGTGATGTAACATAACAGTAACACTGTCTACCATAGTGATGTAACATAACAGTAACACTGTCTATCATAGTGATGTAACACAACAGTAACACTGTCTACCATAGTGATGTAACATAACAGTAACACTGTCTACCATAGTGATGTAACATAACAGTAACACTGTCTACCATAGTGATGTAACATAACAGTAACACTGTCTACCATAGTGATGTAACACAACAGTAACACTGTCTACCACAGTGATATAACACAACAGTAATGCTGTCTACCACAGTGATGTAACATAACAGTAACACTGTCTACCATAGTGATGTAACACAACAGTAACACTGTCTACCATAGTGATATAACACAACAGTAATGCCGTCTACCACAGTGATGTAACATAACAGTAACACTGTCTACCATAGTGATGTAACACAACAGTAACACGGTCTACCATAGTGATATAACACAACAGTAATGCTGTCTACCATAGTGATGTAACACAACAGTAACACTGTCTACCATAGTGATGTAACACAACAGTAATGCTGTCTACCATAGTGATGTAACATAACTGTAACATTGTCTACCATAGTGATGTAACACAACAGTAATGCTGTCTACCATAGTGATGTAACATAACTGTAACACTGTCTACCATAGTGATATAACACAACAGTAATGCTGTCTACCACAGTGATGTAACATAACAGTAACACTGTCTACCATAGTGATTTAACAACAGTAATGCTGTCTACCATAGTGATGTAACACAACAGTAATGCTGTCTACCATAGTGATGTAACATAACAGTAACACTGTCTACCATAGTGATGTATCATAACTGTAACACTGTCTACCATAGTGATGTAACACAACAGTAACACTGTCTACCATAGTGATGTAACATAACAGTAACACTGTCTACCATAGTGATGTAACATAACAGTTACATTGTCTACCATAGTGATATAACACAACAGTAATGCTGTCTACCACAGTGATGTAACACAACAGTAACTTTGTCTCCCATAGTGATGTAACACAACAGTAATGCTGTCTCCCATAGTGATGTAACACAACAGTAATGCTGTCTACCATAGTGATGTAACATAACAGTAACACTGTCTACCATAGTGATGTAACACAACAGTTACATTGTCTACCATAGTGATGTAACACAACAGTAACTTTGTCTCCCATAGTGATGTAACACAACAGTAACACTGTCTACCATAGTGATGTAACATAACAGTAACACTGTCTACCATAGTGATGTAACATAACAGTTACATTGTCTACCATAGTGATATAACACAACAGTAATGCTGTCTACCACAGTGATGTAACACAACAGTAACTTTGTCTCCCATAGTGATGTAACACAACAGTAATGCTGTCTCCCATAGTGATGTAACACAACAGTAATGCTGTCTACCATAGTGATGTAACATAACAGTAACACTGTCTACCATAGTGATGTAACACAACAGTAACTTTGTCTCCCATAGTGATGTAACACAACAGTAACACTGTCTACCATAGTGATGTAACATAACAGTAACACTGTCTACCATAGTGATGTAACACAACAGTAACTTTGTCTCCCATAGTGATGTAACACAACAGTAACACTGTCTACCATAGTGATGTAACATAACAGTAACACTGTCTACCATAGTGATGTAACACAACAGTAACTTTGTCTCCCATAGTGATGTAACACAACAGTAACACTGTCTCCCATAGTGATGTAACACAACAGTAATGCTGTCTACCATAGTGATGTAACATAACAGTAACACTGTCTACCATAGTGATGTAACATAACAGTAACACTGTCTACCATAGTGATGTAACATAACAGTAACACTGTCTACCATAGTGATGTAACACAACAGTAACACTGTCTACCACAGTGATATAACACAACAGTAATGCTGTCTACCACAGTGATGTAACATAACAGTAACACTGTCTACCATAGTGATGTAACACAACAGTAACACTGTCTACCATAGTGATATAACACAACAGTAATGCCGTCTACCACAGTGATGTAACATAACAGTAACACTGTCTACCATAGTGATGTAACACAACAGTAACACGGTCTACCATAGTGATATAACACAACAGTAATGCTGTCTACCATAGTGATGTAACACAACAGTAACACTGTCTACCATAGTGATGTAACACAACAGTAATGCTGTCTACCATAGTGATGTAACATAACTGTAACATTGTCTACCATATTGATGTAACACAACAGTAATGCTGTCTACCATAGTGATGTAACATAACTGTAACACTGTCTACCATAGTGATATAACACAACAGTAATGCTGTCTACCACAGTGATGTAACATAACAGTAACACTGTCTACCATAGTGATTTAACAACAGTAATGCTGTCTACCATAGTGATGTATCATAACTGTAACACTGTCTACCATAGTGATGTAACACAACAGTAACACTGTCTACCATAGTGATGTAACATAACAGTAACACTGTCTACCATAGTGATGTAACATAACAGTTACATTGTCTACCATAGTGATATAACACAACAGTAATGCTGTCTACCACAGTGATGTAACACAACAGTAACTTTGTCTCCCATAGTGATGTAACACAACAGTAATGCTGTCTCCCATAGTGATGTAACACAACAGTAATGCTGTCTACCATAGTGATGTAACATAACAGTAACACTGTCTACCATAGTGATGTAACACAACAGTAACTTTGTCTCCCATAGTGATGTAACACAACAGTAACACTGTCTACCATAGTGATGTAACATAACAGTAACACTGTCTACCATAGTGATGTAACACAACAGTAACTTTGTCTCCCATAGTGATGTAACACAACAGTAACACTGTCTACCATAGTGATGTAACATAACAGTAACACTGTCTACCATAGTGATGTAACACAACAGTAACTTTGTCTCCCATAGTGATGTAACACAACAGTAACACTGTCTCCCATAGTGATGTAACACAACAGTAATGCTGTCTACCATAGTGATGTAACATAACAGTGACACTGTCTACCATAGTGATGTAACACAACAGTAACTTTGTCTCCCATAGTGATGTAACACAACAGTAACTTTGTCTCCCATAGTGATGTAACACAACAGTAACTTTGTCTCCCATAGTGATGTAACATAACAGTAACACTGTCTACCATAGTGATGTAACACAACAGTAACTTTGTCTCCCATAGTGATGTAACACAACAGTAATGCTGTCTCCCATAGTGATGTAACACAACAGTAATGCTGTCTCCCATAGTGATGTAACACAACAGTAATGCTGTCTCCCATAGTGATGTAACACAACAGTAACTTTGTCTCCCATAGTGATGTAACACAACAGTAATGCTGTCTACCATAGTGATGTAACATAACAGTAACACTGTCTCCCATAGTGATGTAACACAATAGTAACTTTGTCTACCATAGTGATGTAACACAACAGTAACTTTGTCTCCCATAGGGGCCAGTGTAAGATCACAGGAATATTGTAGTTATCTTTACTTTGATATCTTATCTAAAACACACTTAAGACTCCCATCAGAAATTCATGTTCCTCTCCGTACACGCACGCACGCAGACACACACACACACACGCACACACACACGGCTTACAGTAAAGTGGATCTCCAATGGTATTGAACAGCTCCATGGGAAAGATGGCTAGTCATTGTTTTTAATAGACAGAGAAGAAACATGATACCTGGCTGATATCAGACTGGAGACATTAAACAGGCTCCCTGAGGCTCATCCTGTTTATTAGTTTTAGTCCCAAATTGCACCCTATTCCCTATATAGCTAGTGCACTACTTTTGATGAGAGCATGGTTAAAAGTAGTGCACTATATAGGGAATAGGGTGCCATTTGGGATGGAGTTTATATCACAGTCTGGAGAGAGAATTACTGCTATCAAAACTCCGGATTACATATTATCACTGAATGCTTTAGGTTCAATAGTAGTTTTCCTCTTTTACAACAACTAGTGGAGTGGGGTTTATGTGTTGAGCAGTGCAATGATGTTGTCAGTTATATGTACAGTAACATCGACTGTGTGTGTAGTGTAACTTGTGTTGGGTTGCGTGGTGTGTGTTATTGTTTCCGATGTGTGAATTGCTGTGTGTTTACTGTGTGTGTTTTCATGCTACCGGGTGCCTTTATCCTCTACTCACCCTGCATGTGTTGTGTTATGTGTACTGTGTGTTTACTGTGTGTGTTTTCATGCTACCGGGTGCCTTTATCCTCTACTTACCCTGCATGTGTTGTGTTGTGTGTGTTATGTGTACTGTGTGTGTTTTCATGCTACCGGGTGCCTTTCCCCTCTAACCCCGCTGCCTGTGTCTGTGTTTTCTGACAGGCGCTGGAAAGTGAGTTTGTGTCGTGTCAGCTGCATCAGTGGGTTGACCTTATTTTCGGCTACAAGCAGCGCGGGCCTGAGGCGGTGCGCGCCCTCAATGTCTTTCACCACCTGACCTACGAGGGTTCCGTCAGCCTGGACAGCATCACTGACCCCGCCCTCAGAGAGGTACACCATAACACGATACGCACGTCACTGTCACCATGGACACCAAACACCCCCCCACCCCAACCATCCCATCTACCCAGCTCCAGCATAGACAGATACTGCAGCTTCTGTCTATCCAGGTTCAGTTCAGTTCATTTATTTGGTATTTCACTGGAATTTGTCTCGCATTAAAGATATTAAACCATAAACATTTACAGACAACATGATATAGATGACAACAACTGCATAAAACACATACAGAGTACACACAGATATGGGTTTACAGTATAGTTGTTGCAAATACATGATCAATACAGTACAAAGTTAAGAGTATTTTGATTTTCTGTCTCTCATTCACTCCATTTACTATTGACATTATTCTATTTTGCCCTTATACTACTGCAGACCCGCTCACTCACTCACCCCCTCACTCACTCACTCACTCACTCACTCACTCACTCACTCAAACACTCACTCACTCACTCAAACACTCACTCACTCACTCAAACACTCGCTCACTCACTCACTCACTCACTCACTCACTCACTCACTCAAACACTCGCTCACTCGCTCACTCACTCACCCCCTCACTCACTCACTCACTCACTCAAACACTCACTCACTCACTCAAACACTCGCTCACTCACTCACTCAAACACTCACTCACTCACTCAAACACTCGCTCACTCGCTCACTCACTCACCCCCTCACTCACTCACTCACTCACTCACTCACTCAAACACTCACTCACTCACTCAAACACTCGCTCACTCACTCACTCACTCACTCACTCACTCACTCACTCACTCACATTCACACCCAGGTCAATGAATGTTAGTCTGAAGTGTTGTTTGATATAAATTATCAAGGGGTCATCTTGTGAATAGACATGGGAGTGAATCCTCTCATTTACATTTAATTAATTGACTAGATCTGAGCTGTTCTCTGAGCAGGAGGAAGCTGTGAATAGCTTAATTGCAGAGAGAGAGAGGGGAGGAGGTCTCAGAGGGTGAGGAAGAGAGAGAGAGAAGTAGTGCGAGAGGGAGGTAGAGAGGGAGGTAGAGCGAGAGGGAGAGAAGAGAGAGAGAGAGGAGAGAGACGGGGGGTAGAGAGTGATTTAGAGAGAGAGAGAGAGTGGAAGAGGGAGAGGAAGGGAGAGAAGAAGATAGAGATAGAGGGAGGTAGAGAGAGATAAGGGGAGGTTGAGGTAGAGAGAGAGGGAGGTAGAGCGGTCGAGAGGAGGAGGAGCAGGGGAGCTGAGACTACAGCAATAGCAGCTGGCATGCAGCAGCAGTGTGGTGTTTCCAGTGTGATCTCCTCTCCCTGTGATATCCACCATCTGCCGTCTGCAAAACAACTCATTTATATCCCGTCACTTCCCGGGCCGCCTTTATCTATCAAGTGACCACTATGCAAATCACTCAGCTGCCTAATTACCAAACAATATGGACAACGGCTTTGGTTTTCATTATTTCCTCTCAGGCTTTTTCAGACAATGGCAATTATTGGAGTCATCCGGCTGTGAGGTTTTGGAAGCTGTCTGTCTGTCTGCCACCCTGCGAGGCGATAGTGTTGGGATGGGAGCTGACCGTGTAGCTTCATACTGCCTAATGGTGGTGGCCAGTTGATGCTGTGTCCTTTCTAACATGTGTCTGTGTGTTGGAGGGAGGACTTAACTCAGCTAAATGCAACAGATATGATAAATACTAAAGAAGGTACGCCTGAATACCTTGATGCCTTCGTCAGATCCTCTTATTTTTACTCCATAGCAGGTGAATTCATTACTGTCTGTCATTAACTCAGAAACAGGAACCTAAGGTCAAGTCAGCAAAATAACAAGTGAGTCTGTGAGAGATGATATGTAGCGGAAGGAGGAAAGAGTTCAATGCTTCAGATAAGCACTACAATTAGAGATAAACATCAAATCTGCATCCCAAATGGCACTCTATTCCCTACACAGTGCAGTAATTTTGACCAGAGCCCTATGGGAAAAGGCTGCTTTTTGGCACGCACAACAAGTATCGATTTGCCTGATAATGGTGGAAGTAGTGGCAGCCATGTGTGGAGATGCTCCCAGTCAAAGGACCCCAACATGGTTTTCTTTTAGCTGACCTAGCCAGCCTGTCAGTTAGTCAGCCAGCCAGCCAGTCAGTCAGCCATTCTGAGTGGATGTGCTTATAGGCTCCAAAACATTCTGGGATGTGTTGATTGGCTCCAGAACATTTTAGGATGTGTTGATTGGCTTCAGGCAGATTCTGGTTCATACCTGTCTGGCAGGTGCAACCGCAGCGCTGACATTAACCGCTGCAATTATGGCATTAAAATGTCAAGAAATTTGAAAGTCACATTGAAAGATAATCATTCATCTGACTAGGTGTCAGATTAGACTAGCTGATGGCTGCTGCTGTTACATGCGTTTGGGCTGTCCGGGCCGCCCTGGACGTGGTTGGCTAAGACAGGTGTCCGGGCCGTGGTTGGCTGAGGGCACAGTGACAGGTCTACTGGGCGCGCTGCTGGAACAGGAGTCCTACTGCAGCCTTGATGTCGATCCTGACAGCCTTCTCATATGGAAAACATGACAGCAGCCCCCTGATACAGACCCTGCTGTGTCACTCAGACACAAACAGACAAATTATTCATCAGTGAGGCTGTTCTCCTGCAGACAGCCAGTCACAAAGCCTCCAGTTAGAAGGCCCATTACTGCCTATTGAAGGGACAAACAACATGGGGGGGGGGGGGGGAGATGTGTGCTAGCCCAATGAAGGTGTTCTCCTAATGACAGAAGCTTTGAAGCTGCTTTCATTAATGCTTACTGCAGTCACCTAGCCATAGTAGCAGCTCTGGCATGCTAGTGTTTAAATAGTTGACCTCAACTATAAGAAGATCCCTTGATAAGCTATACATAACTTAAAAGACACAAATTCCTGGTGATGGTAGCTGTGGTTGTGACAACATTGTTAGAGACAAGCCGGTGTACTTCTACATACGGTAGTTCACATGTCAACTCAGAGACGGTCATTCCCAGAGACCCTTCAGGCTAACTTCTGTCTGTGGTGGGTTACCTACAGCCAGTCCACACGGGCTCTTCTCAAAGTCACTAACATTGTTCCAATGACAATGGGGAATGTTAACTTCATAAACGTGTTATCTTCATAACCTCACATCAAGGTTTTAATAGAGTATGAAAGGATGGAATTCAAAATCCTATATTTTGGCTTTGTGTGGGTGCGTGTAGTGCCTTGGTTAATGTTTGTTCTTAAATGTTTCTTATAGATCCTTTAGAACTTAATTATGTGATAATTAAGAACTACATACAGTCATCACACTTCCAGAGCAAAAGTCTGATCTCAACTACACAGAAAAACACAATCTATTAGTATGACCCAACCGTGTTGATTTGGTGTGTGGAGAATTCATTCTATGTGGGTGTTAAGGTGTTGATGAACAGGTGTTTGTTAGTTCCCACTTCCCAGGTACGATGAGTCAGTACCATACCACGTACTATACCTGTCTGTCTGTCCGTCCCCCCCCCCCCCCCAGGCCAGGTGATAGCTGCTGATATACCTGTGTGTTCATCCAGGCAGGTTGGTTGTTGCTGGGAGCTATATCAGCAGAAAGTTACACAATACGTGTCACTTATCAGCCGAAAGACAGGCAGGGCCTTAAAGCAGGCGGGTCGTAAATGAATGAACTGCCTGTTAAGTCTTCAGGATGGCTGTTTGAGATGCACGTGACTTTGTGACACACTGACCGCCAAGAGTATTAGAGCTATTAGCATGCTGTTGTGATGGTCGGGAGAAAACATGCTCTTCAGATCACCTTCTATCACTCTGCTCTCTCTCTCGCTCTCTCTCTCACTCTCTCTCTCAATCCTCTTTTTCTCTCCCTTTCTCTCTGCGCTTTCTGCTCGCATTCTTTCTTTGCCTGTAGAAATAGAGCACCTTGTACACAGCCAAGGTTCTCCTGGAGAACCAAAAGAAGGAATTATTCCGTACATTTTTCTGGAATAGAATGAATGGTCAGAAGAAAGGCTGATGTTTTCCACATGGCCCTCTGGTTCTTTCAGATCTCTGGCTCAGATTTCATTATGTGAACAGACTGGTGACCCTCACCCCAGCCCTCACCTAAAATAGCTATAATGGGACTAGGTTATTACTTGACTGACTGCATAGTAAAGAGCCACTGACTGATAATGGTTGCCAAATGTGTTCGCCGCCCAACGACTCACGGGAAACATTCACTGGCATTCCACGATGTTCAACTGACCAGGGGTCCTCACCTATCTGGTGCTATGCATGATGGGAAGTGACCCAGGGATTATGGGTAGACGGTCCTGGCTAAGGATCACCTTCTACCCAGAACACACTGCTTCCACTGTGGCATGTGGTTGCCAATGGAAGCTGTAGATACTAAGTGGTGTGTACTGTCTAGTACTGTGTGTGATTTGTGTGTGCCTGCATGTGTGTGTGTTTGCTCTCTGCCTTTGTTCCAGGCACAATAACATGGATGTGGGGACTGCTGCAGTCCTAGCATCATGTCAATCCAGGTTAGCGTTAGTGTGGAGGGTCCCGGGATGGGGATGGGAATGGTTAACTGAAGCATGTTAATAGGGAAAGGGTTGTCTCTTCCATACTAACACTTGGATGACTCTGCAGGCTGAGGGGGGAAGAAAGGGGGAGGGGGAGCACCCAGGCGGATTGGGAGTGCACCCCTCTCCTCCCTCTACGACCACCCTTCTCGGAGGCATGGCTGAGTTGGGATTTGCTTGCATTGTCAAGTAACGCATTGACCCATCACTTTGATGAATATTGATAGTGACAGCAGGCCTCTCCCTCACCCCTGCTCTCCCCCTCTCTCTTCCTCTCTCCCCCTCTCTCTCCCCCGCCTTCCTGCTCACTCGCTCTCCCTTCCTCCCTGTCTCCCTCCCTCTCTCCCTCTCTCCCTTCCCCGCCTTCCTGCTGTCTCGCCCTGTCTCTCTCTCTCTCTCTCTCTCTCTCTTTCTTTCTCTCTCTCTCTCTCTCTCTCTCTCTCTCTCTCTCTCTCTCTCTCTCTCTCTCTCTCTCTCCCTTGCTCTCTCTATCCTCCCTCCCTCTCTCCCTCTCTCTCTCCCCCGCCTTCCTGTTCGCTCTCCCTCTCTCGCCCCCCCCTCTCTCCCTCGCCTTCCTGCTCGTTCGTTCGCTCTCTCTCTCTCTCTCTCTCTCTCTCTCTCTCTCTCTCTCTCTCTCTCTCTCCCCCTTGCTCTCTCTATTCTCCCTCTCTCCTCTCCCTATCTCCCTCCCTTTCTGTCTCTCCTCTCTCCTCAGGCGATGGAGAAGCAGATTCTGATTGTTGGACAGACTCCGTCTCAGTTGCTCATCGAGCCACATCCTCCTCGCAGCTCGGCCATGCACCTGGTGAGACACACGGCATGCTGGAAAAATGCTCTCCACTGCGTCTCTGTCTATCTGTGTGCGTGTGTATCCATGCAAGTGTGTCTGTGTATGTGTGTGTGTTTTTGCCAATTTTGCCAATAGGTTTCTCTATGCTCTCTTCTCTACCATGTCCTCCACTTGTACCCACTCCCCATTTCAATTCCCCAGTCCCCATTGCTTCCAACATATTTCCAATGGCTCCACTGAATGAGGAGTTGATGTGTCTATTGTGTAGAGCAGAGGGAAGAGTGCCCCCTACTGACCCAGTTCTACCACAGCCGTCTGACGTGTCTGACGTGTTGTGGGTTTAGTCCTTTTTGCTATCCCCATACAGTCAACTAAACTGAGCGCCACATTTTTGTAGTGCAAAATAATTGTGCAAAGTACAAAAATGACCTACATTATTTAGCATTAGGAAAATGTTGTCCCGACTTTGCTTGCAAGTGAAGATACATGCAAATGGATGGACAACCCTTGTCCCTGATGATTCATGTACTATAAACAACAATTCCATCTCATGTTTCTTACCCCTGTCTGTCTCTGTATTTGTGTATGTGTGTCTGCCTATATGTATGTATGTATGTCTGTCTGTCTGACTGACCATCAGACTGTCGGGGGGGTCCTCTTCCCCCTTCTCTTCCCCCTCCTCCCTCCCCTCTTCCTCCTCCCTCCTGTCCTCCTCCCCCATACCCTCTCCCCTCTTTCTCTTCTTCCTCCCCCTCCTCTCCTGCTTTTCTATGTCTGAAACATGTTTAACCTCCACACTAATTACCTCTCTTCATTCTTTCCCCTTCTCTCTCCTCCTCCTCCTCCATCCCTCCATCCTCCATCCTCCACACTCCCTCTCTTCTACTCAATAGTGTTTCCTTCCCCAGAGTCCTCTGATGTTCAAGGACCAGATGCAGCAGGATGTGATCATGGTGTTGAAGTTCCCCTCCAACTCCCCGGTGACACATGTAGCAGCCAACACCCTGCCACACCTCTCTGTCCCTGCCGCTGTCACCGTCACCTGCAGCCGACTGTTCGCTGTCAACCGCTGGCACAACACTGTCGGTGAGGGTACTACACACACACAGAGGCCAGAAAGCACAGACCAGAACACACATACCCTACCCTCCATAGTTTGGGGTCACTTAGAAATGTCCTTGTTCTTGAAAGAGAAGCACATTTTTTCGTCCATTAAAATAACATCAAATTGATCAGAAATGCAGTGTAGACATTGTTAATGTTGTAAATGACCTGTAATCGAACCCACAAGTGCTGATGCCCCAGATACTCAACTAGTCGAAAGAAGGCCAGTTTTATTGCTTCTTTAATTAGAACAACTGTTTTCAGCTGTGCTAACATAATTGCCAAAGGGTTTTCTAATGATCAATGAGCCTTTTAAAATGATAAACGTGGATTAGCTAACACATCGTGCCATTGGAACACAGGAGTGATGATTGCTGATATTGGGCCTCTGTACCGTTTCCAGCTACAATAGTCATTTACAACATTAACAATGTCTACGCTGTATTTCTGATCTATTTGATGTTATTTTAATGGACAAAAAATGTGCTTTTCTTTCAAAAACAAGGACATTTCTAAGTGACCCCAAACTATGAACGGTAGTGTACATGCACACACACACACACACACACACACACACTCATAGGCCAGAACACACATGCTCTTGTAAAACTAATTGCGTGTTCCACCACATGTGCTACCTACCACAGCAGTGGCCCTGTAAAACCCCTCCTTACCAACCAGGGCTAACCTACACAGCCTGGGTCTGTAGCAGCCTGGGTCTGTAACAGCCTGGGTCTGTAACAGCCTGGGTCTGTAACAGCCTGGGTCTGTAACAGCCTGGGTCTGTAGCAGCCTGGGTCTGTAGCAGCCTTGGTCTGTAGCAGCCTGGGTCTGTAGCAGCCTGGGTCTGTAGCAGCCTTGGTCTGTAGCAGCCTGGGTCTGTAGCAGCCTGGGTCTGTAGCAGCCTGGGTCTGTAGCAGCCTGGGTCTGTAGCAGCCTGGGTCTGTAGCAGCCTGGGTCTGTAGCAGCCTGGGTCTGTAACAGGCTGGGTCTGTAACAGCCTGGGTCTGTAACAGGCTGGGTCTGTAACAGGCTGTGTCTGTAACAGCCTGGGTCTGTAACAGCCTGGGTCTGGACAAACCATTTTAGGAGCCATAAGAGATAATTGTGTTACATAAACTTTGCACAGTGACAAGTCACGCCCCTAAGTGAGGTCAGAGAGCGTGTCAGCCTGATGGAACCGTCCTTTCGAACAAACTGGGTTAAGGATTAACATGTCAGACCAGAAAAACGTTGAGATGCAGCTGCACATTTAAAGTGGTCTGAACTTTGAATATCAACACGAGGTAGAGATGATAAACTCACCTCTCGGACAATCACTGGTACGGCTGATTAGCTTCGAAAGCAAATTTAAGTGGGACCATTCTACTAACGTTTCTCTGCTCAAACCATCATATTACGTTACTCTCACCACCCCACTGGGAACCATCGACCCGGCTGGCTAGCCTATCTTCATAGAAGCATCTTCAGGAGTGAATGGAAGAAAAATCAATTGTAGTTCTGTTCAGGACTACACGGCAAGTCACCAGATACCGGAAACTACAGAGAAGAACAACAGTAGAAGACTTGTTGGAACCATTTTGGAACAATCAGAGCCTTACAAGCTTGCCACGTAAAGGCCCAACCCCCTTTCCAAGGCCCTGTCCACCGAGAGAGATCCGGCATTTCATGTAAATACATTCATGATTTCTTGCTCAAAGAGGGTGGCGGTTCATGTGCAAAGTATATGATTACTGTAAGTGAGAGTAGTTTCTAAATGTACCAAGGTTAAGTGTCTCTGCCCATCTTTGCCCCCCATCTCTCCATCTCTTTTATAACAAGCAGCCATATTGTTGTCATCCCGCCAGGGACCTGTTTTTAGTGTATATAGTGTGTATGTTTATCCTGTGTTACCATTTAATTAGCTAGTAAATAATTAATTAAATCAACTTGTGTTATACTGAATAAGTAAGGCTCTGGTTTTTGCAGATGCAAGGAGGTTACGAATGTGCAGAACAATGATATGATACAAGGTTATGATGAATAAGTTGACTGTTTATAGACGTGATAGGTAAAGACCTTTAGAGTTTAATTCGGGAGATGGTAACTCTTTAAAGAACCGTTCCCGTGCTCTCGTGGTGCCCCAGATCCTAATGAGTTAATTGTTACACGATTCATTGAATAGGGTAACAATTAAACATATTTAGGTAATTTGACAAATAACAGTAAGGTTACAGTTAAAGTCAAGCCACGACAATATCTACCCACCCTGCTACACCCCTTGGTCAGGTAAAGAGCGACTGAGTGCTTCCACATGTTGGTCCTCAGGCATGTGTGAACAACATTACCCTCCAACGCTCTAAAGAAAAAAACACACACACGCACGCAGGTGCACACACACACACACACACACACATTCACACGCACAAACACAAACACACACACACACATGCACACTTTTCAGGGACCAAACTCACCTCAGGATCAAGGGTCACCTGAAAGCTTACTGGGAAATTAGGCTGCAACTGCACCAGATTCTCTTCACACTTCCACATCTGTCACCGGAGCGCGCACACACACACACACACACCGAGTTGAGGACCAGAGTGGAGCCTTACATTCTGTCGTTAAGGACCACAGCTGCAACTCCAATGTTCTTCTGTTGGAGAGAAGAAAAGGGTTCTGGGTTCCAACAATAATGAGCAGAATAATAAGGGCTTCATATTCCCAGCATACTGCTGTGTTTCTGCCCTCCAGGGGATCATAGCTCTACTCAGCCAGACAGTCAGGAACTGAAATCAATAAGCTTCATGGAAACCTTCATGAACCAACCTCTAACCATGGAGCAGGTGTTCAGGGTGTGTATATGTGTGTGCGTGCATACTTGTGTGTGTACCTGCTTGTGTGACATACATGTGAAATGTGTGTGTGTGTTTCCAGGTTTGAGAGGAGCGCCAGGTTACTCCCTGGAACAGGCCCACCACCTGCCCATAGAGATGGACCCTCTGATTGGTGAGTGTAACCCTCAGGCCAGGCAAGGCCAGATCATTGTACTGAATACTGACTAAGTTATCCCTCTGATTGGTGAGTGTAACCCTGAGGCCAGGCCAGGCCAGACCATTGTGCAGAATACTGACTAAGTTATCCCTCTGATTGGTGAGTGTAACCCTGAGGCCAGGCCAGGCCAGACCATTGTACAGAATACTGACTAATTTATCCATCTGATTGGTGAGTGTAACCCTGAGGCCAGGCCAGACCATTGTACTGAATACTGACTAAGTTATCCGTCTGATTGGTGAGTGTAACCCTCAGGCCAGGCCAGACCATTGTACAGAATACTAACTAAGTTATCCCTCTGTGTGGGTGTGTAGCCAACAACTCTGGGAGTAACAAGCGTCAGATCACAGACCTGGTGGATCAGAGCATCCAGATCAACACACACTGCTTCGTGGTTACCGCCGACAACCGCTACATCCTGGTCTGTGGCTTCTGGGACAAGAGTTTCAGAGTCTACTCCACCGAGACAGGTAATACTAACTACCATGGTACTACTCGCTACTATAGTACCACCATAATACTACTACTATACTACTGTAGTACTATACTACTACTATATTACACTGTACTACTTCCACACAGTAGGCCTAGACACAAAGGTTTAAATCATAATACTGTCTCTGACCGTATAATACTACTACCTTATTACTACTGTACATCTACAATACTTTATATTGCTCTCTCTGTCCTGCAGGTAAGCTGACCCAGATAGTGTTTGGCCACTGGGACGTGGTGACGTGTCTGGCCAGGTCAGAGAGCTACATCGGGGGAGACTGCTACATCGTGTCAGGGTCCAGAGACGCTACTCTGCTACTGTGGTACTGGAGCGGACGACACCACATCATAGGAGACAACCCCAACAACAGTAAGTCTGAACACACACTCACATGCACACACACACACAAACAGACAGAGACAGACATACACACACACACAGACACACACACAGTGTAACAGTCCTGTCCATGAGCTGAAGCCAGTAGTTGCACTCTGTTCAAGAGTAGAGAGAGGAAGCTCTTCATATCAGCTCAAATGAATTACAGCACTTCGTCGTGGAGCTGTAGTTCATCAAGGTAGATTATTATATTAATAGAAGCATTCTTTGATCAGCAGTGAAAATTCTGGTTTCCACTCTTGTTATGGAATGATGGACAGAGACAGGGAGCGGGGCTGATTCCAGAATGAATCAGTTGGACTGCCATTTGATTTCTATAGGCGGGCCCGTTTTTTTTCTTCAAATGTTGTTAATGGTTTAATAGTTTTCGGCTGTGCTAACATAATTGCAAAAGTGTTTTCATTTAGCCTTGTAAAATGATCAACTTTGACTAGCTAACACAATGTGCCATCGGAACACAGGAGTGATGGTTGCTGATAATGGGCCTCTTGTACGACTATGTAGATATTCCATAAAAAATCTGCCGCTTCCAGCTGCAATAGTCATTTACCACATTAACAACGTCTATCTACACTGTATTTCTGATCTATTTGATGTTATTTTAATGGACAAAAAAAATGTGCTTTTCTTTAAAAAAACATGGACATTTCTATGTGACCCCAAACTTTTGAACAGTGTGTATGTAATGTTGAATTAATAAAAATCAACAATCAAAGGGCAAACAATTCACACAATGAAACAATGACTGTGCAGGATTTGGCAAGAGACAGCAGAGAACATTCTGTAGTGTTTAGTGCCCCTCCTTCTTGTACTGAAGACACATTATCTAAACCCATTTAAGATGCTATTCACTGACAGACGCAACTCAATGTCCAGCCTGGCCTATAGCCGCGCACGCTGCACGAATTCTGGCTTCGCAAATAATCATAGGCTATTTAAAAAGAAGGAGCCAATGATGCTCTGTGGCTAAGTCAAGCTCTCTGGTAAAGACTTTTAAATGATTTTATTTAGACAGGAGTAATTATATCATTTTTACGTTAGGGGAAGCCAGCCTCCGAACAGTGCACTGTGCACCCGCCAACTTTCCTTTCTAATGTTCAAGTGGCTGAAACCAGAGATCTGTATATAATGCCTTTCAACAAGTTTAGGTCTGCATATTGTGCCCATAGAAACGCATTGGGCTTATTCCTCGCTGCAGAAACTAGCGGACGAAACAGCGCCACTCGGTCTTACTATATGTAGCCCGTGTTTCTGATGCTGTCTGGCCAGAAAAAGTATAACATACCATAGTCCTTTTGTACAGACATCGTCAGATACATGGTCCACACATACAGAGACAGAGTGGTGCTGTTTTGCTCACTCAGGTGCTTTATCTGAGATTAATGCATCTTTCTGTCGGTGCGCATCTCAGTCAAATAAATTATCATTATTTCAATATTTTATTTGGTTGGGGAAGGACGGGCCAGGCCCCCTGGGGCCCGCACATAACACCGGTGTGTGTCACTTGCGTTCCAGTAAATACTCCAGATGTCTTGCTATTCAGCTCCAGAGTGTGATTTGATTTCTGCTGCTCTTCTCACTTAGTTCCTCATACTCACTAATTATCTGTGTTCAAAACAACCACTTCACCATTTGTCTGGTGTGTGTGTGTGTGTGTGTGTGTGTGTGTGTGTGTGTGTGTGTGTGTGTGTGTGTGTGTGTGTGTGTGTGTGTGTGTGTGTGTGTGTGTGTGTGTGTGTGTGTGTGTGTTCATGTTCATATATATAATGTATGTGTGTGCTGTGCATGAACTGGTGTCACATGAGGCTGTGGTTGAGGTGAGTGTTTTTCTCATTATCTTTACTGAAGATAATTAAGAATTTCAGCTTGGTTTGTTCCAATTAATAGAGGGTGCTGCAGCACTATACTGCAGGAGAAAACACTCCCATGGTACACACACACACACAAACACACACACACAAACACACACACACACAATGCTTACTGTACTGTGCACCTTCCCTAACAAAGGAAGGTTTATTCTATGGAGAGAACTTCAACTAATCATATTCCATATCAATCAAACCACGATGTTTATCAGTTTTTTCAGAGTGAACATTTAATAAGTTCTTCACTATAGATGAAACACATAGTGGTCTTCAGTAGCTACCTACAGTACCAGTCAAAAGTTTGGACACAACTAGGGTTTTTCTTTATTTTTACTTTTTTCTAAATTGTAAAATAATAGTGTGGACATCAAAACTAACACAAAAATAACACATATGGAGTCATGTAGTAACCAAAAAAGTGTTAAACAAATTAAAATATATTTTATATTTTAGATTCTTCAAAGTAGCCACCATTTGCCTTGATGACAGCTTTGCACAGTATTCTCTCAACCAGCTTCACCTGTAATGCTTTTCCAACAGTCTTGAAGGAGTTCCTACATATCATTTTCACTTGTTGGCTACTTTTCCTTCGCACTGCTGTCCTAAGTCATCCAGAACCATCTCAATTGGGTTGAGGTCAGGTGATTGTGGAGGCCAAGTCATCTGATGCAGCACTCCATCACTCTCCTTCTTGGTCAAATAGCCCTTACACCGCCTGGAGGTGTGTTTTGGGTCATTGTCCTGTTGAAAAACAAATGATAGTTCCACTAAGTGCAAACCAGATGGGATGGCGTATCACTGCAGAATGCAGGTTAAGTGTGCCTTGAATTCTAAATAAATCACAGAGAGTGTCACCAGCAAAGCACCATCTCACCACCTCCTCCATGCTTCATGGTGGGAACAACACATACAGAGATCATCCATTCACCTACTCTGCATCTCACAAAGACACAGCAGTTGGAACCAAAAATCTCAAATTTGGACTCATTACACCAAAAGACAGATTTCCACCAGTGTAATGTCCATTGCTCATGTTTCTTGGCCCAAGCAAGTCTCTTCTTATTATTGGTGTCCTTTAGTAGTGGTTTCTTTGCAGCAATTCGACCATGAGGGCCTGACTCAGTCTCCTCTGAACAGTTGATGTTGAGATGTGTCTGTTACTTGAACTCCGTGAAGCATTTATTTGGGCTGCAATTTCTGAATCTGGTAATTCTAATGAACTTATCCTCTGCTGCAGAAGAGTTAACTCTGTGTCTTCCTTTCCTGTGGCGGTCCTCAGGAGAGCCAGTTTCATCATAGCGCAAGATGGTTTTTGCGACTGCACTTGAAGAAACGTTCAAAGTTCTTGATATTTTGGCTGACCTTCATGTCTTAACGTAGGGATGGACTGTCATTTCTCTTTGCTTTTTGAGCTGTTCATGCCATAATATGGACTTGGTCTTTTACCAAACAGGGCTTTCTTCTGTATACCACCCATACCTTGTCACAACACAAGTGATTGGCTCAAACGCATTAAGAAGGAAAGAATCCACAAATGAACTTTTAACAAGGCACACATGTTTAAGTGAAATGCATTCCAGGTGACCACCTCATGAAGCTGGTTCTGAGAATGCCAAGAGTGTGCAAAGCTGTCATCAAGGCAAAAGGTGGCTACCTTGAAGCATCTCAAATATAAAATACATTTTGATTTGGTTACTACATGATTCCATATGTGTTATTTCATAGTTTTAATGTCTTCACTATTATTCTACAATGTAGAAAATTGTTTTAAAAATAAGAAATGAGTATGAACGAGTATGAACGAGTATGAACGAGTATGAACGAGTATGCGTGTCCAAACTTTTGACTGGTACTGTATTTGAGCTATTTAGTTTAGTTGTATTATTAATAAAGCAGTTAATCATAATTTACGATACAATTTTAAGATGAACAATAATACTTTTTGTCAGACTTCAGTTCACAGCAATCTAGGTAGGAGAGTATTATATGATTCATATATGACAGAGTTGAAGATGTTGTAACCCTTGGCAGGAAGAGGACAGTGCCCTCTAATGTACACCAGCCTGCATGTGTCCTTAAACACCTCAGGCCTCATTTATCAAAGGTCCGTGCCCAGTCAGCCCACAGAAAAGGTGTTTTATCAACATTTATCAATGTTGAACTTGATGGGAAACTTTGCTTATCTCCATGCAAATCTCAGATCATGAGTATTTACCACGTCTAGGGGTTGATCAACTGTATTGCAAGCAAATATTGTTCTTTTGAGGGAAATGGAGGCGTTTGATACACAGGTATGATAATAATGGTAGGCTAATAAAAACATTAAAACATATGCCTAATGATGAAACAGATGCATTTTCCATTGGTAAGGAGATCTCATGTAGACTTTTATTCCCGCTACAAAACAAATATTAGGCTACCATTTATCCGTTGCTCAGAATTTAGTGAGAAATGTACGCATTCTTGATAAATGAGGCCCCTGGTCATTAAAATGACTTCCAGCTCAATCCCCCACCTGCCTCTCAGGCCCAGCCCGGCCCATACCACTGCAATGTGAGGCAGGGTGGGGAGGTTGTGTTGGCTGGCTTGGGGGGGCTCAGTGTAGGCTGATTGAATCTTTAGTAGGGCAGGTGAGCTGGATGAGTCCGTGGTCTCTCTGGAGGCCTCACACTGTCCTGGAACTGACAGGTCTGTTCTGGTCCTACCCTCTAAGGAACTGGAGAAGAGAGAGGGGTGAAAGGGAGGAGAGGGGAGAAGAAAGAGGGATGAGAGGAGAGAGGAAGGAAAGGACATATGGGGTGAGAGGAGAGAGGGGTGGAAGGGAGTAGAAGGGAGGAGAGGAGAGAGGGACGAGAAGTGGAGAGACTCCAGGTGTCCAGGACCTCCCTTCACTAGCCTCTCCCCCAGCCATCATCAATCATGGGACAGTGTGAGGGGAGGGTGGTTGGGGAAGGGATGATCTGCCGTCACAACATTTACAGTGCCTTGCGAAAGTATTCGGCCCCCTTGAACTTTGCGACCTTTTGCCACATTTTAGGCTTCAAACATAAAGATATAAAACTGTATTTTTTTGTGAAGAATCAACAACAAGTGGGACACAATCATGAAGTGGAACAACATTTATTGGGTATTTCAAACTTTTTTAACAAATCAAAAACTGAAAAATTGGGCGTGCAAAATGATTCAGCCCCCTTAAGTTAATACTTTGTAGCGCCACCTTTTGCTGCGATTACAGCTGTAAGTCGCTTGGGGTATGTCTCTATCAGTTTTGCACATCGAGAGACTGAACATTTTTTCCCATTCCTCCTTGCAAAACAGCTCGAACTCAGTGAGGTTGGATGGAGAGCATTTGTAAACAGCAGTTTTCAGTTCTTTCCACAGATTCTCGATTGGATTCAGGTCTGGACTTTGACTTGGCCATTCTAACACCTGGATATGTTTATTTTTGAACCATTCCATTGTAGATTTTGCTTTATGTTTTGGATCATTGTCTTGTTGGAAGACAAATCTCCGTCCCAGTCTCAGGTCTTTTGCAGACTCCATCAGGTTTTCTTCCAGCATGGTCCTGTATTTGGCTCCATCCATCTTCCCATCAATTTTATCCATCTTCCCTGTCCCTGCTGAAGAAAAGCAGGCCCAAACCATGATGCTGCCACCACCATGTTTGACAGTGGGGATGGTGTGTTCAGGGTGATGGGCTGTGTTGCTTTTATGCCAAACATAACGTTTTGCATTGTTGCCAAAAAGTTCAATTTTGGTTTCATCTGGCCAGAGCACCTTCTTCCACATGTTTGGTGTGTCTCCCAGGTGGCTTGTGGCAAACTTTAAACAACACTTTTTATGGATATCTTTAAGAAATGGCTTTCTTCTTGCCACTCTTCCATAAAGGCCAGATTTGTGCAATATACGACTGATTGTTGTCCTATGGACAGAGTCTCCCACCTCAGCTGTAGATCTCTGCAGTTCATCCAGAGTGATCAGAGATGCAGCCAAGAGGCCCATGATCAGTCTTCTCCTTGTATGAGCTGAAAGTTTAGAGGGACGGCCAGGTCTTGGTAGATTTGCAGTGGTCTGATACTCCTTCCATTTCAATATTATCGCTTGCACAGTGCTCCTTGGGATGTTTAAAGCTTGGGAAATCTTTTTGTATCCAAATCCGGCTTTAAACTTCTTCACAACAGTATCTCGGACCTGCCTGGTGTGTTCCTTGTTCTTCATGATGCTCTCTGCGCTTTTAACGGACCTCTGAGACTATCACAGTGCAGGTGCATTTATACGGAGACTTGATTACACACAGGTGGATTGTATTTATCATCATTAGTCATTTAGGTCAACATTGGATCATTCAGAGATCCTCACTGAACTTCTGGAGAGAGTTTGCTGCACTGAAAGTAAAGGGGCTGAATAATATTTCAGTTTTTGATTTGTTAAAAAAGTTTGAAATATCCAATAAATGTCGTTCCACTTCATGATTGTGTCCCACTTGTTGTTGATTCTTCACAAAAAAATACAGTTTTATATCTTTGTTTGAAGCCTGAAAAGTGGCAAAAGGTCGCAAAGTTCAAGGGGGCCGAATACTTTCGCAAGGCACTGTATATGACAATTGACAAGGACCTCGCTAGAAGCAGCTGGGTGGGTGTCACTCTCACAATGTCTGTGGTCATTGTGAGAGTGCTGATGCACATTTGAGTCCTGATGAATGCTCTTATTTCAGAAAGTTACATTCTTCTCAATCGCTCCTAATAAGTGCATCCCCCAGTGAAGTGCGCTCTGTTGCAACAATCCCAAGCCATGGTATGTTGTCCTTAATAAAACCCAACTGTTGTGTTCCAGGTGACTACCCGGCACCGCGAGCTGTGCTGACCGGCCATGACCATGAGGTGGTGTGTGTGTCTGTGTGTGCCGAGCTGGGACTGGTCATCAGCGGAGCCAAAGGTCAGCAGATACAGCTTGAGTCCCAAATGGCACTCTATTCCCTGTGTAGTGCACTTCTTTTGACCAGGGCCCATATGGCTCTGTTCCAAAGTAGTGCACTATCTCCTTCATCTAATAATAATGATTCAACTTGTTTATAAAGTGCTTTTCTCGCACCCAAGGCACTAAAGAAAGAAGTACTATAAAATTGAAGTCACAGTATTTTTTTAAAAACATACACTATATAAAAAAATTATGTGGACACCCCTTCAGATTAGTGGATTTGGCTGTCAGCCACACACGTTGCTGACATGTGTATAAAATCGAGCACACAGCCATGCAATCTCCATAGATAACACTGGCAGTAGAATGGTATTACTGAAGGACTTTTAACGCGGCACAGTCATAGGATGCCACCTTTTCAACAAGTCAGTTCGTAAAATTTCTGCCCTGCTAGAGCCACCCTGGTCAACTGTAAGTGCTGTTATTGTGAAGTGGAAACGTGTAGGAGCAACAACGGCTCTGCCGCAAAGTGGTAGGCCACACAAGCTCACAGAACGGGACCGCCGAGTGCTTAAGCGCGTAGTGTGTAAAAATTGTCTGCCCTCGGTTGCAACAATCACTACTGAGTTCCTAACTGTTACTGGAAACAATGTCAGCACAATAACTTTTTGTTCAGAGCTTCATGAAATGGGTTTCCATGGCCGAGCAGCCGTACACAAGCCTAAGAACACCATGTGCAATGTCAAGTGTCGGCTGAAGTGGTGTGAAGCTCACCGCCATTGGACTCTGGAGCAGTGGAAATGCGTTCCACTGTGGAAATGCGTGGAGTTGGTCCCCCCTTTTCCAGATGAAGTTGGTCTCCCCATCTGGAAAAGGGGGGACCAACTCCATGTTAATGCTCATCATTTTGGAATGAGATGTTCGACGAGCAGGTGTCAACATACTTTTGGGTAGCGGCATCAGCCAAACCCAGATTCGTCCGTCGGTCTGCCACATGGCAAAACGTCACTCCAGAGAACGCGTTTCCACTGCTCCAGAGTCTAATGGCGGCCAGCTTTACACCACTCAATTCTACGCTTGGCATTGCGCATGGTGATCTTAGGCTTGTAGTTGGCTGCTCGGCCATGGAAACCCATGTCTTGAAGCTCTCAACGAACATTTATTGTACTGACATTGCTTCCGGTGGCAGTTTGGAACTCAGTAGTGAGTGTTGCAACTGAGGACAGATTATTTTTACGTGCTGCACGCTTCAGAACTTGGCGGTCTCTTTCTGTGAGCTTGTGTGGCCTACCACTTTGCAGCAGAGCCGTTGTTGCTCCTAGACGTTTCCACTTCACAATAGCAGCACTTACAGTTGACCGAGGCACCTCTAGCAGGGCAGAAATTTGATAAGCTGACAGGTTGGAAAGGTGGCATCCTATGACGGTGCCACGTTGAAAGTCACTGAGTTCTTAAGTAAGGCCATTCGTCTGCCAATATTTGCCTATGGAGATTGCATGGCTGTGTGCTCGATTTTATACACCTGTCAGCAACGTGTGTGGCTGAAATAGCCCAATCCACTAATTTGAAAGGGTGTCCACATACTTTTGTTTATATGGTGTATTTGAGTTGGCTGATAGGATTGTAATGTCACATGCCATAGTTGAGTTATCTCAGTTAGGAGTGGAATGTTGAGTATCTCAGTTAGGAGTGGAATGTTGAGTAACATTCTTGAAACAGTGTGTGTGCATACGTCCGTGCGTGTTCGTGTGTAACTCTATCTTGCTCTCCCTCCAGAGGGTCCGTGTCTGGTCCACACTATAACAGGGGACCTGCTACGGGCCCTGGAGGGCCCAGATAACTGCCTGTGTCCCCGCCTCATATCAGTGTCCAGCGAGGGCCACTGTATTATCTGCTACGAGAGAGGACGTTTCTGTAACTTCAGCATCAATGGAAAACTACTGGCTCAGATGGAGGTCAACGACTCAACACGGGTAAGACCACAGACACAATATGTGCCTAGTAAAAGTCTACACATGCCTTACACAGTCTTCACATTTTACTGTCTTAAAATTAAATATAACAAAGGGATTCAATTGGGGAGGTTTTCCACCGATCTACAGAACCTACTCCACATTTTAAAAGTGAAAGAGAATTATGTAAAATTCTCCAAATGATATATATTTAAATTAAGATATCTTGATTGCATTCTTGATTGCATAGGTCCTCACACCCCTTTTTTAAATCTGAATTGCTCAAGCTCAGTAAATTGTGTTTGTAATCATTGCTGGACAGCAGTATTCAAACTTAGTGCACTACATAGGGCCTAGGGTCTAAATATCTAAAGTAGTTTACTACATAGGGACTAGGGTCTAAATATCTAAAGTAGTTTACTACATAGGGACTAGGGTCTAAATATCTAAAGTAGTTTACTACATAGGGACTAGGGTCTAAATATCTAAAGTAGTTTACTACATAGGGCCTAGGGTCTAAATATCTAAAGTAGTTTACTACATAGGCCCTAGGCTGTGATTTGAGGTAGATGATGTCGTTATTGTGATTTATTTTTATGTTATTTATTATTATATAATTATTATGATGTGCTCCCTAGGCCATTATGCTGAGTAGTGATGGTCAGAACCTGGTGACAGGTGGAGACAACGGGGTGGTGGAGGTGTGGCAGGCCTGTGACTTCAAACAACTCTACATCTACCCAGGCTGTGATGCTGGTGTCCGCGCAATGGACCTCTCTCACGACCAGAGGTTATTCCTGTTAGTCCACCCAGTTAGGTTGCCTCTACAACAGGATCAATTGTGTGTGTGTGTGTGTGTGTGTGTGTGTGTGTGTGTGTGTGTGTGTGTGTGTGTGTGTGTGTGTGTGTGTGTGTGTGTGTGTGGTTGTAGAGCGGTATGTAGGCTGTAACACTGAAAGGGCCTGTGTGTTTCATGCTTGTCAGGGTACATTTGGGGAAACGGAACGTTCGCAGTTCAGTGAGCTTTGTTTTCTTTAAATAGAACCGGTTGCCATAGAGACAACGAAATTGCAGTGCAAGGTTCTGAAAGCACACTTGCCTTTGAGCAATACACAAGCGTCACTTTCCTCACACACACACATACATACACACACACACACATACACACACACACACCTATTGTGTTTATGTTAGTAAAGTAATGGGTCATATAGAGGTACATTGTGTTGATGAACATACTGTATTGTATGTGTGTGTGTGTGTGTCCTCCCCCAGGACTCTCATCACTGGCATGGCATCCGGCAGCATTGTGGCGTTCAACATCGACTTCAACCGGTGGCACTACGAGCACCAGAACAGATACTGAGGGTTACAGAGACGCAGTACAACATGGCCGCAGGTTTGGAGGACACCTGGACACTACTGTTAACCAACTACACAGGTTAGCTGCTGTTAACTACCTATACAAGTTAGCTAATTACGGTATAAGAGTTAACTAATGCTAACTAACCTCACAGGTCAACTACAAGTTAACAACAGGTTAACTAACTAACCATAAACTGTAGGAATACAGTGAGGTCCGCAATTATTGACACCCTTGATGAAGATGAACAATAATGACTGTATAAAATAAATAATTCTGAAACTGAGCTATATTATATGCTCCCAAAAATGTGAGAATTATATTATTTTATGTTAATAGAATTGCTTAGAGAAATAAATGTTGTTTAACAAGTTTTAAAAAACTATTCTCAAAAAGGTAGGAGTGAAAATTAGAGCTCCCTGAAGATTCTTATAAATAAAGTTGTCAAAAGTGTAGTATTTGGTCCCATATCCCTAGCACTACATCAAGCTTAGGATCCTACAAACTTGTTGGATGCATTTTCAGTTTGTTTAGGTTGTGTTTCTGATTATAGAATGGTAGAAATGAATGGTAAATAATGTATTCTGTCATTTTGGAGTCACTTTTACTGTAAATAAGAATATGATACGTTTCTAAACATTTCGTAATTCATGTGGATGCTATCATGATTACAGATAATCCTGAGTGAATAATGATGAGTGGGAAAGTTACAGAGGGTCAAAATCATACCCCCAAGACATGCTAACCTCTCACCATTACCAATAACACGGGAGTTTAGAATGTCTTGGGGGTATGATCTTTGACCTGTGATAATCTGAAGTACCCAAAAGGGCCACTAGATGTTGTGTGATAGATTACATAAAATCCTTAAAAGAAACCAAAATGCTGGTAGTTTATTGGTAAACTTTAAACATTTTCAGTAATACCCTCCCTTTGCAACCTATATTTAAAAATATATATATTACTTGTTAAACAAAATATCCCGTTCTCTGAGCAATTGAATTAGTGTAAAATAAGACTTTTTAGAAATTACACAATATGGCTCAGTATTTGAATTATTTCTTTTATACAGTAATTTTTGCTCATATTTATCAAGGGTGTCAATCATTTCAGACCCCACTGTAGATACTAAGGCCTAGAAAAAGACAGGTTAAAATATAGGTCAACTGATGATCTTAGAAGAAGAGGTCAGTTATAGTGCTACAGTGACAGTTTCTTTCAACACTGATTTTAAAACATGATTTTATTCAACTGGTCATATTTAAAACTGTGAAAAATACAATAAACAAACCTACGGTTAATAACGTTTATACAACATTTGTATGTCAAATACATATCAAACTTGGGACACTTTTCTAGGAAAAAAGGAAAAAACTGTTGTATATAGGGATGATGGAAAGAGTTTATTTCCAGAAAAGATTTGAAAAGAACAAGACGTCTCCATTTAGTCTCCCTTTTGACAGTTGAACCATAATTCTCTGTTCCAAACCGTGACCTGACTCCCTCACATCGTATCTTAGGGTGCGTCCAAAATGGTACCCTGCTCCCTTTTATAGTGCGCAACATTTGATCAGGACTCATAGGGCTCTGGTCAAAAGAAAGTCACTATAAAGGGATTAGCGTGCCATTTGGGACGTAGATTAGTTGGTTTGTAATAATGACTGATAGTTGGTCTCCCATCACAGTAGTCTATTGATGTAGGTGTCAAAAACAACAAATTGTTCTATGTTAATTTGATAATGTGTTTACATGTCTGTAAGGGCAATTTCAGAACTCTACGTACTGTGTGAAATGTGTCCATTGTAATTGTAATTTGTTTCTTAATCACGTTTCACATTATTAGCAGGAAATAACAATCCTTGTAATGATTTCCATCCCATTTGTTGTTCGGTAACAATTTGATTTATATTTCAACAAAGGCAAGGATTTAAAATGACTTTTATCTACTTTTAAAATGACTACCACAGGCTAGTCAGGTTTAGCACTGAATTCTTTAGTCGTCGTGGTTTGTATTTCCAGCTAATGGATTGATAAGGAAGGCAGTGCAAGACATCAGTTGTAGAAACTCTGGATGATAACTATGGCAACTCAATATGAAAACTATCAATACCATGAGTTTATTAAAGCCTGCAATCCAGACCTGTTTTGTACTACCATTCCACTCATTGTACTCTGTGTCATATGCCAAACATCACATGATATTTGGCATGGCAAGTAGTGGAAAGGAATGTAATGTTAGTGCAAACAGACTGATACCCAGGCTAAATGAAAGGTTGGGGCATGTAGCTAACCTAACCAAGAAAAGGCTATAGTCATTCCAAAAATGATTCTTAACTATTTTGAATAAACAGAAAATATTACAACAATGTTAAATATACCACATGTGAGTTGACAGTAAGATGAAAAGGAACAAACTAAATGATATTATGCAAAGAGTTTGGATTTGCAGTGTAATGGTACAGACAGCAGCCTAGCTAAACCAGGGGCTCTACATGCAGAGACCCACAGTGGCTGTAGTATGGAAAATCCATCTTACTTTACTGGTTTGATTCATAATAACCATCCATATGAATTTGACATTCTGGGTTCATTTAGAATATTTGACAAATATTTGTGTAAGGAGGATTTAGCTAAATAAATGCATTTTATTTGTGTTGACATTAGCACTGCAATTTGATGTCGTTTTTTTAAACAACATTTCTTATTGCTTTCAATTTTTTGTTTTGATTTGTATGTAATATATTTTGTTGATATAAGTATATCATATGATTTTACAAGTTATTTGTATTTATCTATTGTTTTTTGCGTATGTTGCATTTTCTGAGGTATTTTCCTTGTGTTTGTTGGAAGCAGTTTTACATTAAGCTCTGCCAATATATACAGATTGATCAACTGTGCAATATAAAATTGGTTTCCTTTTTGTTGTATTTCTAATAAAAATGAATAAAGCAAGCTCTTATGCGGGTGAATGTCCATTCTTTATAGCAGTCTAAACATAACTAGTACTATGTTTACCTAATAGTCTGGCATATAGAATAGAGTATGTATATGTATTTTACTAATAAACCCATGCTCTAAAAGTTATCTAAAGAGTGGATGCTCAACGTGCTGAAATGTTTATTGTGTTTGTTGTTGTTTTACTACTATCTTCTGGATCTGGTACAGATGATCCTATACTGCCATCTACTGACTGGATGTTGTTATTGCTGCTGCTGTGGCTGCTGTTTGTAAATCTCAGATTGTTCTACTGTCGTCCCCCTGGAACGACGCAGCACAATGACCAGGCTCTCAGATTGAAGAAGTGATTTATTCACAGGTTTGGCTTGCTGATGACCACAGCTAAAGGGTTGCTTCTTCAGGAACAAAGACCATTCACTAACATCATCAGGAAGAAAGACCATTCACTAACATCATCAGGAACAAAGACCATTCACTAACATCATCAGGAACAAAGTCCATTCACTAACATCATCAGGAACAAAGACCATACACTAACATCATCAGGAACAAAGACCATTCACTAACATCATCAGGAACAAAGTCCATATACTAACATCATCAGGAACAAAGACCATACACTAACATCATCAGGAACAAAGACCATTCACTAACATCATCAGGAAGAAAGACCATTCACTAACATCATCAGGAAGAAAGACCATTCACTGACATCATCAGGAAGAAAGACCATTCACTAACATCATCAGGAACAAAGACCATACACTAACATCATCAGGAACAAAGACCATAGACTAAATTCATCAGGAACAAAGACCATTCACTAACATCATCAGGAACAAAGACCATTCACTGACATCATCAGGAACAAAGACGTGCTACTGGTGATGAATCCCAATCAAATTGGCTTCACATGTAGTCACTGAATCTTAAATATCATTGGGTAACAATACATATTTTGCACAGTAACATACTTTCAATCAGTACATTTTCTTTCTCTCACAACAGAAATTTGGTAACAAATGTCTTTTGGACAATTACATTCTGCAGATAGATACAGTCAACTCACTGTCCTTATCTCTCTAGACCTGTCAACTCACTGTCCGTATCTCTCTAGACCTGTCAACTCACTGTGCTTATCTCTCTAGACCTGTCAACTCACTGTCCTTATCTCTCTAGACCTGTCAACTCACTGTGCTTCGCCCCCTAGACCTGTCAACTCACTGTGCTTCTCTCTCTAGACCTGTCAACTCACTGTCCTTCTCTCTCTAGACCTGTCAACTCACTGTCCTTATCTCTCTAGACCTGTCAACTCATTGTGTCTCTCTCTCTAGACCTGTCAACTCATTGTGTCTCTGTCTAGATCTGTAAACTCACTGTGTCTCTGTCTAGACCTGTCAATTCACTGTCCTTATCTCTCTAGACCTGTCAACTCACTGTGTCTCTGTCTAGACCTGTCAACTCACTGTCCTTCTCTCTAGACCTGTCAACTCATTGTGTCTCTGTCTAGACCTGTCAACTCACTGTGTCTCTGTCTAGACCTGTCAACTCACTGTGTCTCTGTCTACACCTGTCAACGCACTGTTCTTATCTCTCTAGACCTGTCAACTCACTGTCCTTATCTCTCTAGACCTGTCAACTCACTGTCCTTATCTCTCTAGACCTGTCAATTCACTGTCCTTATCTCTCTAGACCTGTAAACTCACTGTGCTTATCTCTCTAGACCTGTCAACTCACTGGCCTTATCTCTCTAGACCTGTCAACTCACTGTGTCTCTGTCTAGACCTGTCAACTCACTGTGCTTATCTCTCTAGACCTGTCAACTCACTGTGTCTCTGTCTAGACCTGTCAACTCACTGTCCTTATCTCTCTAGACCTGTAAACTCACTGTGCTTCTCTCTCTAGACCTGTCAACTCACTGTCCTTATCTCTCTAGACCTGTCAACTTACTGTTCTTCTCTCTCTAGACCTGTCAACTCACTGTCGTTATCTCTCTAGCCCTGTCAACTCACTGTGTCTCTGTCTACACCTGTCAACTCACTGTGTCCTTATCTCTCTACACCTGTCAACTCACTGTGTCCTTATCTCTCTACACCTGTCAACTCACTGTGTCCTTATCTCTCTAGACCTGTCAACTCACTGTCCTTATCTCTCTAGACCTGTCAACTTACTGTGTCTCTGTCTAGACCTGTCAACTCACTGTGCTTCTCCCCCTAGACCTGTCAACTCACTGTGCTTCTCTCTCTAGACCTGTCCACTCACTGTCCTTATCTCTCTAGACCTGTCAACTCACTGTCCTTATCTCTCTAGACCTGTCAACTCACTGTCCTTATCTCTCTAGACCTGTCAACTCACTGTCCTTCTCTCTCTAGACCTGTCAACTCGCTGTCCTTATCTCTCTAGACCTGTAAACTCACTGTCCTTATCTCTCTAGACCTGTAAACTCACTGTCCGTATCTCTCTAGACCTGTCAACTCACTGTCCTTATCTCTCTAGACCTGTCAACTCACTGTGTCTCTGTCTAGACCTGTCAACTCACTGTGCTTCTCCCCCTAGACCTGCCAACTCACTGTGCTTCTCTCTCTAGACCTGTCAACTCACTGTCGTTATCTCTCTAACCCTGTCAACTCACTGTGTCTCTGTCTACACCTGTCAACTCACTGTGTCTCTGTCTACACCTGTCAGCTCACTGTGTCCTTATCTCTCTACACCTGTCAACTCACTGTGTCCTTATCTCTCTACACCTGTCAACTCACTGTGCTTCTCTCTCTAGACCTGTCCACTCACTGTCCTTATCTCTCTAGACCTGTCAACTCACTGTCCTTATCTCTCTAGACCTGTCAACGCACTGTCCTTATCTCTCTAGACCTGTCAACTCACTGTCCTTCTCTCTCTAGACCTGTCAACTCACTGTCCTTATCTCTCTAGACCTGTCAACGCACTGTCCTTATCTCTCTAGACCTGTCAACTCACTGTCCTTATCTCTCTAGACCTGTCAACTCACTGTGCTTATCTCTCTAGACCTGTCAACTCACTGTGCTTATCTCTCTAGACCTGTCAACTCACTGTGTCTCTGTCTAGACCTGTCAACTCACTGTGCTTCTCCCCCTAGACCTGTCAACTCACTGTGCTTCTCTCTCTAGACCTGTCAACTCACTGTCCTTATCTCTCTAGACCTGTCAACTTACTGTTCTTCTCTCTCTAGACCTGTCAACTCACTGTCGTTATCTCTCTAACCCTGTCAACTCACTGTGTCTCTGTCTACACCTGTCAACTCACTGTGTCTCTGTCTACACCTGTCAGCTCACTGTGTCCTTATCTCTCTACACCTGTCAACTCACTGTGTCCTTATCTCTCTACACCTGTCAACTCACTGTGCTTCTCTCTCTAGACCTGTCCACTCACTGTCCTTATCTCTCTAGACCTGTCAACTCACTGTCCTTATCTCTCTAGACCTGTCAACGCACTGTCCTTATCTCTCTAGACCTGTCAACTCACTGTCCTTCTCTCTCTAGACCTGTCAACTCACTGTCCTTATCTCTCTAGACCTGTCAACGCACTGTCCTTATCTCTCTAGACCTGTCAACTCACTGTCCTTATCTCTCTAGACCTGTAAACTCACTGTCCGTATCTCTCTATACCTGTCAACTCACTGTCCTTATCTCTCTAGACCTGTCAACTCACTGTGTCTCTGTCTAGACCTGTCAACTCACTGTGCTTCTCCCCCTAGACCTGTCAACTCACTGTGCTTCTCTCTCTAGACCTGTCAACTCACTGTCCTTATCTCTCTAGACCTGTAAACTCACTGTGCTTATCTCTCTAGACCTGTCAACTCACTGTGCTTATCTCTCTAGACCTGTCAACTCACTGTGTCTCTGTCTAGACCTGTCAACTCACTGTGCTTCTCCCCCTAGACCTGTCAACTCACTGTGCTTCTCTCTCTAGACCTGTCAACTCACTGTCCTTATCTCTCTAGACCTGTCAACTTACTGTTCTTCTCTCTCTAGACCTGTCAACTCACTGTCGTTATCTCTCTATCCCTGTCAACTCACTGTGTCTCTGTCTACACCTGTCAACTCACTGTGTCTCTGTCTACACCTGTCAACTCACTGTGTCCTTATCTCTCTACACCTGTCAACTCACTGTCCTTATCTCTCCGAGACCTGTCAACTCACTGTCCTTCTCTCTCTAGACCTGTCAACTCACTGTCCTTATCTCTCTAGACCTGTCAACTCACTGTCCTTATCTCTCTAGACCTGTCAACTCACTGTGTCTCTGTAAAGACCTGTCAACTCAATGTCCTTCTCTCTCTAGACCTGTCAACTCACTGTCCGTATCTCTCTACACCTGTCAACTCACTGTGTCCTTATCTCTCTAGACCTGTCAACTCACTGTCCTTATCTCTCTAGACCTGTCAACTTACTGTGTCTCTGTCTAGACCTGTCAACTCACTGTGCTTCTCCCCCTAAACCTGTCAACTCACTGTGCTTCTCTCTCTAGACCTGTCAACTCACTGTCCTTATCTCTCTAGACCTGTCAACTCACTGTCCTTCTCTCTCTAGACCTGTCAACTCACTGTCCTTATCTCTCTAGACCTGTCAACGCACTGTCCTTATCTCTCTAGACCTGTCAACTCGTTGTCCTTATCTCTCTAGACCTGTCAACTCACTGTCCTTATCTCTCTAGACCTGTAAACTCACTGTCCGTATCTCTCTAGACCTGTCAACTCACTGTCCTTATCTCTCTAGACCTGTCAACTCACTGTGTCTCTGTCTAGACCTGTCAACTCACTGTGCTTCTCCCCCTAGACCTGTCAACTCACTGTGCTTCTCTCTCTAGACCTGTCAACTCACTGTCCTTATCTCTCTTGACCTGTCAACTCATTGTGTCTCTGTCTAGACCTGTCAACTCACTGTGTCTCTGTCTACACCTGTCAACTCACTGTGTCCTTATTTCTCTACACCTGTCAACTCACTGTCCTTCTCTCTCTAGACCTGTCAACTCACTGTCCTTATCTCTCTAGACCTGTCAACTCACTGTCCATATCTCTCTAGACCTGTCAACTCACTGTCCTTATCTCTCTAGACCTGTAAACTCACTGTGCTTATCTCTCTAGACCTGTCAACTCACTGTGCTTATCTCTCTAGACCTGTCAACTCACTGTGTCTCTGTCTAGACCTGTCAACTCACTGTGCTTCTCCCCCTAGACCTGTCAACTCACTGTGCTTCTCTCTCTAGACCTGTCAACTCACTGTCCTTATCTCTCTAGACCTGTCAACTTACTGTTCTTCTCTCTCTAGACCTGTCAACTCACTGTCGTTATCTCTCTATCCCTGTCAACTCACTGTGTCTCTGTCTACACCTGTCAACTCACTGTGTCTCTGTCTACACCTGTCAACTCACTGTGTCCTTATCTCTCTACACCTGTCAACTCACTGTCCTTATCTCTCCGAGACCTGTCAACTCACTGTCCTTCTCTCTCTAGACCTGTCAACTCACTGTCCTTATCTCTCTAGACCTGTCAACTCACTGTGTCTCTGTCTAGACCTGTCAACTCAATGTCCTTCTCTCTCTAGACCTGTCAACTCACTGTCCTTATCTCTCTAGACCTGTCAACTCACTGTGCTTATCTCTCTAGACATGTCAACTCACTGTCCGTATCTCTCTAGACCTGTCAACTCACTGTCCTTATCTCTCTAGACCTGTCAACTCACTGTGCTTATCTCTCTAGACATGTCAACTCACTGTCGTTATCTCTCTAGAACTGTCAACTCACTGTGCTTCTCCCCCTAGACCTGTCAACTCACTGTGCTTCTCTTTCTAGACCTGTCAACTCACTGTCCTTATCTCTCTATACCTGTCAACTCATTGTGTCTCTGTCTACACCTGTCAACTCACTGTGTCTCTGTCTAGACCTGTCAACTCACTGTCCTTATCTCTCTAGACCTGTCAACTCACTGTCCTTCTCTCTCTAGACCTGTCAACACACTATCCTTATCTCTCTAGACCTGTCAACTCACTGTCCTTATTTCTCTAGACCTGTCAACTCACTGTGTCTCTGTCTAGACCTGTCAACTCACTGTCCTTATCTCTCTAGACCTGTCAACTCACTGTCCTTATCTCTCTAGACCTGTCAACTCACTGTGTCTCTGTCTAGACCTGTCAACTCCCTGTGCTTCGCCCCCTAGACCTGTCAACTCACTGTGCTTCTCTCTCTAGACCTGTCCACTCACTGTCCTTCTCTCTCTAGACCTGTCAACTCACTGTCCTTCTCTCTCTAGACCTGTCAACTCATTGTGTCTCTGTCTAGACCTGTCAACTCACTGTGTCTCTGTCTACACCTGTCAACTCACTGTGTCCTTATCTCTCTAGACCTGTCAACTCATTGTGTCTCTGTCTAGACCTGTCAACTCACTCTGTCTCTGTCTACACCTGTCAACTCACTGTGTCCTTATTTCTCTACACCTGTCAACTCACTGCCGTTATCTCTCTAGAACTGTCACCTCACTGTCCTTATCTCTCTAGACCTGTCAACTCACTGTCCATATCTCTCTAGACCTGTCAACTCACTGTCCTTATCTCTCTAGACCTGTAAACTCACTGTGCTTATCTCTCTAGACCTGTCAACTCACTGTGCTTATCTCTCTAGACCTGTCAACTCACTGTCCTTATCTCTCTAGACCTGTAAACTCACTGTGCTTATCTCTCTAGACCTGTCAACTCACTGTGCTTCTCCCCCTAGACCTGTCAACTCACTGTGCTTCTCCCCCTAGACCTGTCAACTCACTGTGCTTCTCTCTCTAGACCTGTCAACTTACTGTTCTTCTCTCTCTATCCCTGTCAACTCACTGTGTCTCTGTCTACACCTGTCAACTCACTGTGTCTCTTTCTACACCTGTCAACTCACTGTGTCTCTGTCTACACCTGTCAACTCACTGTGTCCTTATCTCTCTACACCTGTCAACTCGCTGTGTCCTTATCTCTCTACACCTGTCAACTCACTGTCCTTATCTCCCTAGACCTGTCAACTCACTGTCCTTCTCTCTCTAGACCTGTCAACTCACTGTCCTTATCTCTCTAGACCTGTCAACTCACTGTCCTTATCTCTCTAGACCTGTCAACTCACTGTGTCTCTGTCTACACCTGTCAACTCACTGTCCTTCTCTCTCTAGACCTGTCAACTCACTGTCCGTATCTCTCTAGACCTGTCAACTCACTGTCCTTATCTCTCTAGACCTGTCAACTCACTGTGCTTATCTCTCTAGACCTGTCAACTCACTGTCCTTATCTCTCTAGACCTGTCAGCTCACTGTGCTTCTCTCTCTAGACCTGTCAACTCACTGTCCTTCTCTCTCTAGACCTGTCAACTCACTGTCCTTATCTCTCTAGACCTGTCAACTCAATGTGTCTCTGTCTAGACCTGTCAACTCACTGTGTCTCTCTCTCTAGACCTGTCAACTCATTGTGTCTCTGTCTAGACCTGTCAACTCACTGTGTCTCTGTCTAGACCTGTCAACTCACTGTGTCTCTGTCTACACCTGTCAACGCACTGTTCTTATCTCTCTAGACCTGTCAATTCACTGTCCTTATCTCTCTAGACCTGTCAACTCACTGTGTCTTTGTCTAGACCTGTCAACTCACTGTCCTTATCTCTCTAGACCTGTCAACTTACTGTCCTTATCTCTCTAGACCTGCAAACTCACTGTGTCTCTCTCTAGACCTGTCAACTCATTGTGTCTCTGTCTACACCTGTCAACTCACTGTGTCTCTGTCTAGACCTGTCAACTCACTGTCCTTATCTCTCTAGACCTGTCAACTCACTGTGTCTCTGTCTAGACCTGTCAACTCACTGTGCTTCGCCCCCTAGACCTGTCAACTCACTGTTCTTCTCTCTCTAGACCTGTCCACTCACTGTCCTTCTCTCTCTAGACCTGTCAACTCACTGTCCTTATCTCTCTAGACCTGTCAACTCATTTTGTCTCTGTCTAGACCTGTCAACTCACTGTGTCTCTGTCAGGACCTGTCAACTCACTGTGCTTCGCCCCCTAGACCTGTCAACTCACTGTGCTTCTCTCTCTAGACCTGTCCACTCACTGTCCTTATCTCTCTAGACCTGTCAACTCACTGTGTCTCTGTCTAGACCTGTCAACTCACTGTGTGTCTGTCTAGACCTGTCAACTCACTGTGCTTCTCTCTCTAGACCTGTCAACTCATTGTGTCTCTGTCTAGACCTGTCAACTCACTGTCCTTATCTCTCTAGACCTGTCAACTCACTGTCCGTATCTCTCTAGACCTGTCAACTCACTGTGCTTCGCCCCTAGACCTGTCAACTCACTGTGTCTCTCTCTCTAGACCTGTCCACTCACTGTCCTTCTCTCTCTAGACCTGTCAACTCACTGTCCTTATCTCTCTAGACCTGTCAACTCATTGTGTCTCTGTCTAGACCTGTCAACTCACTGTGTCTCTGTCTAGACCTGTCAACTCACTGTGTCTCTGTCTAGACCTGTCAACTCACTGTGTCTCTGTCTAGACCTGTCAACTCACTGTGCTTCTCTCTCTAGACCTGTCAACTCACTGTCGTTATTTCTCTAGCCCTGTCAACTCACTGTGTCTCTGTCTACACCTGTCAACTCACTGTGTCTCTGTCTACACCTGTCAACTCACTGTGTCCTTATCTCTCTACACCTGTCAACTCACTGTCCTTATCTCTCCGAGACCTGTCAACTCACTGTCCTTCTCTCTCTAGACCTGTCAACTCACTGTCCGTATCTCTCTAGACCTGTCAACTCACTGTCCTTATCTCTCTAGACCTGTCAACTCACTGTGCTTATCTCTCTAGACATGTCAACTCACTGTCGTTATCTCTCTAGAACTGTCAACTCACTGTGCTTCTCCCCCTAGACCTGTCAGCTCACTGTGCTTCTCTCTCTAGACCTGTCAACTCACTGTCCTTCTCTCTCTAGACCTGTCAACTCACTGTCCTTATCTCTCTAGACCTGTCAACTCAATGTGTCTCTGTCTAGACCTGTCAACTCACTGTGTCTCTCTCTCTAGACCTGTCAACTCATTGTGTCTCTGTCTAGACCTGTCAACTCACTGTGTCTCTGTCTAGACCTGTCAACTCACTGTGTCTCTGTCTACACCTGTCAACGCACTGTTCTTATCTCTCTAGACCTGTCAATTCACTGTCCTTATCTCTCTAGACCTGTCAACTCACTGTGTCTTTGTCTAGACCTGTCAACTCACTGTCCTTATCTCTCTAGACCTGTCAACTCACTGTGTCTCTCTCTCTAAACCTGTCAACTCATTGTGTCTCTGTCTAGACCTGTCAACTCACTGTGTCTCTGTCTACACCTGTCAACGCACTGTTCTTATCTCTCTAGACCTGTCAACTCACTGTCCTTATCTCTCTAGACCTGTCAACTCATTGTGTCTCTGTCTACACCTATCAACTCACTGTGTCTCTGTCTAGACCTGTCAACTCACTGTCCTTATCTCTCTAGACCTGTCAACTCACTGTGTCTCTGTCTAGACCTGTCAACTCACTGTGCTTCGCCCCCTAGACCTGTCAACTCACTGTTCTTCTCTCTCTAGACCTGTCCACTCACTGTCCTTATCTCTCTAGATCTGTCAACTCATTTTGTCTCTGTCTAGACCTGTCAACTCACTGTGTCTCTGTCAGGACCTGTCAACTCACTGTGCTTCGCCCCCTAGACCTGTCAACTCACTGTGCTTCTCTCTCTAGACCTGTCCACTCACTGTCCTTATCTCTCTAGACCTGTCAACTCACTGTGTCTCTGTCTAGACCTGTCAACTCACTGTGTCTCTGTCTAGACCTGTCAACTCACTGTGCTTATCTCTCTAGACCTGTCAACTCATTGTGTCTCTGTCTAGACCTGTCAACTCACTGTCCGTATCTCTCTAGACCTGTCAACTCACTGTCCTTATCTCTCTAGACCTGTCAACTCACTGTGCTTCTCTCTCTAGACCTGTAAACTCACTGTGCTTATCTCTCTAGACCTGTCAACTCACTATGTCTCTGTCTAGACCTGTCAGCTCACTGTGCTTATCTCTCTAGACCTGTCAACTCACTGTGTCTCTGTCTAGACCTGTCAACTCACTGTGTCTCTGTCTAGACCTGTCAACTCACTGTGCTTCTCTCTCTAGACCTGTCAACTCACTGTCCTTATCTCTCTAGACCTGTCAACTTACTGTTCTTCTCTCTCTAGACCTGTCAACTCACTGTCCTTATCTCTCTAGACATGTCAACTCACTGTGTCTCTGTATAGACCTGTCAACTCACTGTCCTTCTCTCTCTAGACCTGTCAACTCACTGTCCGTATCTCTCTAGACCTTTCAACTCACTGTGCTTATCTCTCTAGACCTGTCAACTCACTGTGCTTCTCCCCCTAGACCTGTCAACTCACTGTGCTTCTCTCTCTAGACCTGTCAACTCATTGTTTCTCTGTCTACACCTGTCATCTCACTGTGTCTCTGTCTAGACCTGTCAACTCACTGTCCTTATCTCTCTAGACCTGTCAACTCACTGTGTCTCTGTCTAGACCTGTCAACTCACTGTGCTTCTCCCCCTAGACCTGTCAACTCACTGTGCTTCTCTCTCTAGACCTGTCAACTCACTGTCCTTATCTCTCTAGACCTGTAAACTCACTGTGCTTATCTCTCTAGACCTGTCAACTCACTGTGCTTATCTCTCTAGACCTGTCAACTCACTGTGTCTCTGTCTAGACCTGTCAACTCACTGTGCTTCTCCCCCTAGACCTGTCAACTCACTGTGCTTCTCTCTCTAGACCTGTCAACTCACTGTCCTTATCTCTCTAGACCTGTCAACTTACTGTTCTTCTCTCTCTAGACCTGTCAACTCACTGTCGTTATCTCTCTATCCCTGTCAACTCACTGTGTCTCTGTCTACACCTGTCAACTCACTGTGTCTCTGTCTACACCTGTCAACTCACTGTGTCCTTATCTCTCTACACCTGTCAACTCACTGTCCTTATCTCTCCGAGACCTGTCAACTCACTGTCCTTCTCTCTCTAGACCTGTCAACTCACTGTCCTTATCTCTCTAGACCTGTCAACTCACTGTCCTTATCTCTCTAGACCTGTCAACTCACTGTGTCTCTGTAAAGACCTGTCAACTCAATGTCCTTCTCTCTCTAGACCTGTCAACTCACTGTCCGTATCTCTCTACACCTGTCAACTCACTGTGTCCTTATCTCTCTAGACCTGTCAACTCACTGTCCTTATCTCTCTAGACCTGTCAACTTACTGTGTCTCTGTCTAGACCTGTCAACTCACTGTGCTTCTCCCCCTAAACCTGTCAACTCACTGTGCTTCTCTCTCTAGACCTGTCAACTCACTGTGCTTCTCTCTCTAGACCTGTCAACTCACTGTCCTTATCTCTCTAGACCTGTCAACTCACTGTCCTTCTCTCTCTAGACCTGTCAACTCACTGTCCTTATCTCTCTAGACCTGTCAACGCACTGTCCTTATCTCTCTAGACCTGTCAACTCGCTGTCCTTATCTCTCTAGACCTGTCAACTCACTGTCCTTATCTCTCTAGACCTGTAAACTCACTGTCCGTATCTCTCTAGACCTGTCAACTCACTGTCCTTATCTCTCTAGACCTGTCAACTCACTGTGTCTCTGTCTAGACCTGTCAACTCACTGTGCTTCTCTCTCTAGACCTGTCAACTCACTGTCCTTATCTCTCTTGACCTGTCAACTCATTGTGTCTCTGTCTAGACCTGTCAACTCACTGTGTCTCTGTCTACACCTGTCAACTCACTGTGTCCTTATTTCTCTACACCTGTCAACTCACTGTCCTTCTCTCTCTAGACCTGTCAACTCACTGCCCTTATCTCTCTAGACCTGTCAACTCACTGTCCTTATCTCTCTAGACCTGTCAACTCACTGTCCATATCTCTCTAGACCTGTCAACTCACTGTCCTTATCTCTCTAGACCTGTAAACTCACTGTGCTTATCTCTCTAGACCTGTCAACTCACTGTGCTTATCTCTCTAGACCTGTCAACTCACTGTGTCTCTGTCTAGACCTGTCAACTCACTGTGCTTCTCCCCCTAGACCTGTCAACTCACTGTGCTTCTCTCTCTAGACCTGTCAACTCACTGTCCTTATCTCTCTAGACCTGTCAACTTACTGTTCTTCTCTCTCTAGACCTGTCAACTCACTGTCGTTATCTCTCTATCCCTGTCAACTCACTGTGTCTCTGTCTACACCTGTCAACTCACTGTGTCTCTGTCTACACCTGTCAACTCACTGTGTCCTTATCTCTCTACACCTGTCAACTCACTGTCCTTATCTCTCCGAGACCTGTCAACTCACTGTCCTTATCTCTCTAGACCTGTCAACTTACTGTTCTTCTCTCTCTATACCTGTCAACTCACTGTCGTTATCTCTCTATCCCTGTCAACTCACTGTGTCTCTGTCTACACCTGTCAACTCACTGTGTCTCTGTCTACACCTGTCAACTCACTGTGTCCTTATCTCTCTAGACCTGTCAACTCACTGTGTCTCTGTCTAGACCTGTCAACTCACTGTGCTTCTCCCCCTAGACCTGTCAACTCACTGTGCTTCTCTCTCTAGACCTGTCAACTCACTGTCCTTATCTCTCTAGACCTGTCAACTTACTGTTCTTCTCTCTCTAGACCTGTCAACTCACTGTCGTTATCTCTCTATCCCTGTCAACTCACTGTGTCTCTGTCTACACCTGTCAACTCACTGTGTCTCTGTCTACACCTGTCAACTCACTGTGTCCTTATCTCTCTACACCTGTCAACTCACTGTCCTTATCTCTCCGAGACCTGTCAACTCACTGTCCTTCTCTCTCTAGACCTGTCAACTCACTGTCCTTATCTCTCTAGACCTGTCAACTCACTGTGTCTCTGTCTAGACCTGTCAACTCAATGTCCTTCTCTCTCTAGACCTGTCAACTCACTGTCCTTATCTCTCTAGACCTGTCAACTCACTGTGCTTATCTCTCTAGACATGTCAACTCACTGTCCGTATCTCTCTAGACCTGTCAACTCACTGTCCTTATCTCTCTAGACCTGTCAACTCACTGTGCTTATCTCTCTAGACATGTCAACTCACTGTCGTTATCTCTCTAGAACTGTCAACTCACTGTGCTTCTCCCCCTAGACCTGTCAACTCACTGTGCTTCTCTTTCTAGACCTGTCAACTCACTGTCCTTATCTCTCTATACCTGTCAACTCATTGTGTCTCTGTCTACACCTGTCAACTCACTGTGTCTCTGTCTAGACCTGTCAACTCACTGTCCTTATCTCTCTAGACCTGTCAACTCACTGTCCTTCTCTCTCTAGACCTGTCAACACACTATCCTTATCTCTCTAGACCTGTCAACTCACTGTCCTTATTTCTCTAGACCTGTCAACTCACTGTGTCTCTGTCTAGACCTGTCAACTCACTGTCCTTATCTCTCTAGACCTGTCAACTCACTGTCCTTATCTCTCTAGACCTGTCAACTCACTGTGTCTCTGTCTAGACCTGTCAACTCCCTGTGCTTCGCCCCCTAGACCTGTCAACTCACTGTGCTTCTCTCTCTAGACCTGTCCACTCACTGTCCTTCTCTCTCTAGACCTGTCAACTCACTGTCCTTCTCTCTCTAGACCTGTCAACTCATTGTGTCTCTGTCTAGACCTGTCAACTCACTGTGTCTCTGTCTACACCTGTCAACTCACTGTGTCCTTATCTCTCTAGACCTGTCAACTCATTGTGTCTCTGTCTAGACCTGTCAACTCACTCTGTCTCTGTCTACACCTGTCAACTCACTGTGTCCTTATTTCTCTACACCTGTCAACTCACTGCCGTTATCTCTCTAGAACTGTCACCTCACTGTCCTTATCTCTCTAGACCTGTCAACTCACTGTCCATATCTCTCTAGACCTGTCAACTCACTGTCCTTATCTCTCTAGACCTGTAAACTCACTGTGCTTATCTCTCTAGACCTGTCAACTCACTGTGCTTATCTCTCTAGACCTGTCAACTCACTGTCCTTATCTCTCTAGACCTGTAAACTCACTGTGCTTATCTCTCTAGACCTGTCAACTCACTGTGCTTCTCCCCCTAGACCTGTCAACTCACTGTGCTTCTCCCCCTAGACCTGTCAACTCACTGTGCTTCTCTCTCTAGACCTGTCAACTTACTGTTCTTCTCTCTCTATCCCTGTCAACTCACTGTGTCTCTGTCTACACCTGTCAACTCACTGTGTCTCTTTCTACACCTGTCAACTCACTGTGTCTCTGTCTACACCTGTCAACTCACTGTGTCCTTATCTCTCTACACCTGTCAACTCGCTGTGTCCTTATCTCTCTACACCTGTCAACTCACTGTCCTTATCTCCCTAGACCTGTCAACTCACTGTCCTTCTCTCTCTAGACCTGTCAACTCACTGTCCTTATCTCTCTAGACCTGTCAACTCACTGTCCTTATCTCTCTAGACCTGTCAACTCACTGTGTCTCTGTCTACACCTGTCAACTCACTGTCCTTCTCTCTCTAGACCTGTCAACTCACTGTCCGTATCTCTCTAGACCTGTCAACTCACTGTCCTTATCTCTCTAGACCTGTCAACTCACTGTGCTTATCTCTCTAGACCTGTCAACTCACTGTCCTTATCTCTCTAGACCTGTCAGCTCACTGTGCTTCTCTCTCTAGACCTGTCAACTCACTGTCCTTCTCTCTCTAGACCTGTCAACTCACTGTCCTTATCTCTCTAGACCTGTCAACTCAATGTGTCTCTGTCTAGACCTGTCAACTCACTGTGTCTCTCTCTCTAGACCTGTCAACTCATTGTGTCTCTGTCTAGACCTGTCAACTCACTGTGTCTCTGTCTAGACCTGTCAACTCACTGTGTCTCTGTCTACACCTGTCAACGCACTGTTCTTATCTCTCTAGACCTGTCAATTCACTGTCCTTATCTCTCTAGACCTGTCAACTCACTGTGTCTTTGTCTAGACCTGTCAACTCACTGTCCTTATCTCTCTAGACCTGTCAACTTACTGTCCTTATCTCTCTAGACCTGCAAACTCACTGTGTCTCTCTCTAGACCTGTCAACTCATTGTGTCTCTGTCTACACCTGTCAACTCACTGTGTCTCTGTCTAGACCTGTCAACTCACTGTCCTTATCTCTCTAGACCTGTCAACTCACTGTGTCTCTGTCTAGACCTGTCAACTCACTGTGCTTCGCCCCCTAGACCTGTCAACTCACTGTTCTTCTCTCTCTAGACCTGTCCACTCACTGTCCTTCTCTCTCTAGACCTGTCAACTCACTGTCCTTATCTCTCTAGACCTGTCAACTCATTTTGTCTCTGTCTAGACCTGTCAACTCACTGTGTCTCTGTCAGGACCTGTCAACTCACTGTGCTTCGCCCCCTAGACCTGTCAACTCACTGTGCTTCTCTCTCTAGACCTGTCCACTCACTGTCCTTATCTCTCTAGACCTGTCAACTCACTGTGTCTCTGTCTAGACCTGTCAACTCACTGTGTGTCTGTCTAGACCTGTCAACTCACTGTGCTTCTCTCTCTAGACCTGTCAACTCATTGTGTCTCTGTCTAGACCTGTCAACTCACTGTCCTTATCTCTCTAGACCTGTCAACTCACTGTCCGTATCTCTCTAGACCTGTCAACTCACTGTGCTTCGCCCCTAGACCTGTCAACTCACTGTGTCTCTCTCTCTAGACCTGTCCACTCACTGTCCTTCTCTCTCTAGACCTGTCAACTCACTGTCCTTATCTCTCTAGACCTGTCAACTCATTGTGTCTCTGTCTAGACCTGTCAACTCACTGTGTCTCTGTCTAGACCTGTCAACTCACTGTGTCTCTGTCTAGACCTGTCAACTCACTGTGTCTCTGTCTAGACCTGTCAACTCACTGTGCTTCTCTCTCTAGACCTGTCAACTCACTGTCGTTATTTCTCTAGCCCTGTCAACTCACTGTGTCTCTGTCTACACCTGTCAACTCACTGTGTCTCTGTCTACACCTGTCAACTCACTGTGTCCTTATCTCTCTACACCTGTCAACTCACTGTCCTTATCTCTCCGAGACCTGTCAACTCACTGTCCTTCTCTCTCTAGACCTGTCAACTCACTGTCCGTATCTCTCTAGACCTGTCAACTCACTGTCCTTATCTCTCTAGACCTGTCAACTCACTGTGCTTATCTCTCTAGACATGTCAACTCACTGTCGTTATCTCTCTAGAACTGTCAACTCACTGTGCTTCTCCCCCTAGACCTGTCAGCTCACTGTGCTTCTCTCTCTAGACCTGTCAACTCACTGTCCTTCTCTCTCTAGACCTGTCAACTCACTGTCCTTATCTCTCTAGACCTGTCAACTCAATGTGTCTCTGTCTAGACCTGTCAACTCACTGTGTCTCTCTCTCTAGACCTGTCAACTCATTGTGTCTCTGTCTAGACCTGTCAACTCACTGTGTCTCTGTCTAGACCTGTCAACTCACTGTGTCTCTGTCTACACCTGTCAACGCACTGTTCTTATCTCTCTAGACCTGTCAATTCACTGTCCTTATCTCTCTAGACCTGTCAACTCACTGTGTCTTTGTCTAGACCTGTCAACTCACTGTCCTTATCTCTCTAGACCTGTCAACTCACTGTGTCTCTCTCTCTAAACCTGTCAACTCATTGTGTCTCTGTCTAGACCTGTCAACTCACTGTGTCTCTGTCTACACCTGTCAACGCACTGTTCTTATCTCTCTAGACCTGTCAACTCACTGTCCTTATCTCTCTAGACCTGTCAACTCATTGTGTCTCTGTCTACACCTATCAACTCACTGTGTCTCTGTCTAGACCTGTCAACTCACTGTCCTTATCTCTCTAGACCTGTCAACTCACTGTGTCTCTGTCTAGACCTGTCAACTCACTGTGCTTCGCCCCCTAGACCTGTCAACTCACTGTTCTTCTCTCTCTAGACCTGTCCACTCACTGTCCTTATCTCTCTAGATCTGTCAACTCATTTTGTCTCTGTCTAGACCTGTCAACTCACTGTGTCTCTGTCAGGACCTGTCAACTCACTGTGCTTCGCCCCCTAGACCTGTCAACTCACTGTGCTTCTCTCTCTAGACCTGTCCACTCACTGTCCTTATCTCTCTAGACCTGTCAACTCACTGTGTCTCTGTCTAGACCTGTCAACTCACTGTGTCTCTGTCTAGACCTGTCAACTCACTGTGCTTATCTCTCTAGACCTGTCAACTCATTGTGTCTCTGTCTAGACCTGTCAACTCACTGTCCGTATCTCTCTAGACCTGTCAACTCACTGTCCTTATCTCTCTAGACCTGTCAACTCACTGTGCTTCTCTCTCTAGACCTGTAAACTCACTGTGCTTATCTCTCTAGACCTGTCAACTCACTATGTCTCTGTCTAGACCTGTCAGCTCACTGTGCTTATCTCTCTAGACCTGTCAACTCACTGTGTCTCTGTCTAGACCTGTCAACTCACTGTGTCTCTGTCTAGACCTGTCAACTCACTGTGCTTCTCTCTCTAGACCTGTCAACTCACTGTCCTTATCTCTCTAGACCTGTCAACTTACTGTTCTTCTCTCTCTAGACCTGTCAACTCACTGTCCTTATCTCTCTAGACATGTCAACTCACTGTGTCTCTGTATAGACCTGTCAACTCACTGTCCTTCTCTCTCTAGACCTGTCAACTCACTGTCCGTATCTCTCTAGACCTTTCAACTCACTGTGCTTATCTCTCTAGACCTGTCAACTCACTGTGCTTCTCCCCCTAGACCTGTCAACTCACTGTGCTTCTCTCTCTAGACCTGTCAACTCATTGTTTCTCTGTCTACACCTGTCATCTCACTGTGTCTCTGTCTAGACCTGTCAACTCACTGTCCTTATCTCTCTAGACCTGTCAACTCACTGTGTCTCTGTCTAGACCTGTCAACTCACTGTCCTTATCTCTCTAGACCTGTCAACTCACTGTGTCTCTGTCTAGACCTGTCAACTCACTGTGCTTCTCCCCCTAGACCTGTCAACTCACTGTGCTTCTCTCTCTAGACCTGTCAACTCACTGTCCTTATCTCTCTAGACCTGTAAACTCACTGTGCTTATCTCTCTAGACCTGTCAACTCACTGTGCTTATCTCTCTAGACCTGTCAACTCACTGTGTCTCTGTCTAGACCTGTCAACTCACTGTGCTTCTCCCCCTAGACCTGTCAACTCACTGTGCTTCTCTCTCTAGACCTGTCAACTCACTGTCCTTATCTCTCTAGACCTGTCAACTTACTGTTCTTCTCTCTCTAGACCTGTCAACTCACTGTCGTTATCTCTCTATCCCTGTCAACTCACTGTGTCTCTGTCTACACCTGTCAACTCACTGTGTCTCTGTCTACACCTGTCAACTCACTGTGTCCTTATCTCTCTACACCTGTCAACTCACTGTCCTTATCTCTCCGAGACCTGTCAACTCACTGTCCTTCTCTCTCTAGACCTGTCAACTCACTGTCCTTATCTCTCTAGACCTGTCAACTCACTGTCCTTATCTCTCTAGACCTGTCAACTCACTGTGTCTCTGTAAAGACCTGTCAACTCAATGTCCTTCTCTCTCTAGACCTGTCAACTCACTGTCCGTATCTCTCTACACCTGTCAACTCACTGTGTCCTTATCTCTCTAGACCTGTCAACTCACTGTCCTTATCTCTCTAGACCTGTCAACTTACTGTGTCTCTGTCTAGACCTGTCAACTCACTGTGCTTCTCCCCCTAAACCTGTCAACTCACTGTGCTTCTCTCTCTAGACCTGTCAACTCACTGTCCTTATCTCTCTAGACCTGTCAACTCACTGTCCTTCTCTCTCTAGACCTGTCAACTCACTGTCCTTATCTCTCTAGACCTGTCAACGCACTGTCCTTATCTCTCTAGACCTGTCAACTCGCTGTCCTTATCTCTCTAGACCTGTCAACTCACTGTCCTTATCTCTCTAGACCTGTAAACTCACTGTCCGTATCTCTCTAGACCTGTCAACTCACTGTCCTTATCTCTCTAGACCTGTCAACTCACTGTGTCTCTGTCTAGACCTGTCAACTCACTGTGCTTCTCCCCCTAGACCTGTCAACTCACTGTGCTTCTCTCTCTAGACCTGTCAACTCACTGTCCTTCTCTCTCTAGACCTGTCAACTCACTGTCCTTATCTCTCTAGACCTGTCAACTTACTGTTCTTCTCTCTCTAGACCTGTCAACTCACTGTCCTTATCTCTCTAGACATGTCAACTCACTGTGTCTCTGTATAGACCTGTCAACTCACTGTCCTTCTCTCTCTAGACCTGTCAACTCACTGTCCGTATCTCTCTAGACCTTTCAACTCACTGTGCTTATCTCTCTAGACCTGTCAACTCACTGTGCTTCTCCCCCTAGACCTGTCAACTCACTGTGCTTCTCTCTCTAGACCTGTCAACTCATTGTTTCTCTGTCTACACCTGTCATCTCACTGTGTCTCTGTCTAGACCTGTCAACTCACTGTCCTTATCTCTCTAGACCTGTCAACTCACTGTGTCTCTGTCTAGACCTGTCAACTCACTGTGCTTCTCCCCCTAGACCTGTCAACTCACTGTGCTTCTCTCTCTAGACCTGTCAACTCACTGTCCTTATCTCTCTAGACCTGTAAACTCACTGTGCTTATCTCTCTAGACCTGTCAACTCACTGTGCTTATCTCTCTAGACCTGTCAACTCACTGTGTCTCTGTCTAGACCTGTCAACTCACTGTGCTTCTCCCCCTAGACCTGTCAACTCACTGTGCTTCTCTCTCTAGACCTGTCAACTCACTGTCCTTATCTCTCTAGACCTGTCAACTTACTGTTCTTCTCTCTCTAGACCTGTCAACTCACTGTCGTTATCTCTCTATCCCTGTCAACTCACTGTGTCTCTGTCTACACCTGTCAACTCACTGTGTCTCTGTCTACACCTGTCAACTCACTGTGTCCTTATCTCTCTACACCTGTCAACTCACTGTCCTTATCTCTCCGAGACCTGTCAACTCACTGTCCTTCTCTCTCTAGACCTGTCAACTCACTGTCCTTATCTCTCTAGACCTGTCAACTCACTGTCCTTATCTCTCTAGACCTGTCAACTCACTGTGTCTCTGTAAAGACCTGTCAACTCAATGTCCTTCTCTCTCTAGACCTGTCAACTCACTGTCCGTATCTCTCTACACCTGTCAACTCACTGTGTCCTTATCTCTCTAGACCTGTCAACTCACTGTCCTTATCTCTCTAGACCTGTCAACTTACTGTGTCTCTGTCTAGACCTGTCAACTCACTGTGCTTCTCCCCCTAAACCTGTCAACTCACTGTGCTTCTCTCTCTAGACCTGTCAACTCACTGTCCTTATCTCTCTAGACCTGTCAACTCACTGTCCTTCTCTCTCTAGACCTGTCAACTCACTGTCCTTATCTCTCTAGACCTGTCAACGCACTGTCCTTATCTCTCTAGACCTGTCAACTCGCTGTCCTTATCTCTCTAGACCTGTCAACTCACTGTCCTTATCTCTCTAGACCTGTAAACTCACTGTCCGTATCTCTCTAGACCTGTCAACTCACTGTCCTTATCTCTCTAGACCTGTCAACTCACTGTGTCTCTGTCTAGACCTGTCAACTCACTGTGCTTCTCCCCCTAGACCTGTCAACTCACTGTGCTTCTCTCTCTAGACCTGTCAACTCACTGTCCTTATCTCTCTTGACCTGTCAACTCATTGTGTCTCTGTCTAGACCTGTCAACTCACTGTGTCTCTGTCTACACCTGTCAACTCACTGTGTCCTTATTTCTCTACACCTGTCAACTCACTGTCCTTCTCTCTCTAGACCTGTCAACTCACTGCCCTTATCTCTCTAGACCTGTCAACTCACTGTCCTTATCTCTCTAGACCTGTCAACTCACTGTCCATATCTCTCTAGACCTGTCAACTCACTGTCCTTATCTCTCTAGACCTGTAAACTCACTGTGCTTATCTCTCTAGACCTGTCAACTCACTGTGCTTATCTCTCTAGACCTGTCAACTCACTGTGTCTCTGTCTAGACCTGTCAACTCACTGTGCTTCTCCCCCTAGACCTGTCAACTCACTGTGCTTCTCTCTCTAGACCTGTCAACTCACTGTCCTTATCTCTCTAGACCTGTCAACTTACTGTTCTTCTCTCTCTAGACCTGTCAACTCACTGTCGTTATCTCTCTATCCCTGTCAACTCACTGTGTCTCTGTCTACACCTGTCAACTCACTGTGTCTCTGTCTACACCTGTCAACTCACTGTGTCCTTATCTCTCTACACCTGTCAACTCACTGTCCTTATCTCTCCGAGACCTGTCAACTCACTGTCCTTCTCTCTCTAGACCTGTCAACTCACTGTCCTTATCTCTCTAGACCTGTCAACTCACTGTGTCTCTGTCTAGACCTGTCAACTCAATGTCCTTCTCTCTCTAGACCTGTCAACTCACTGTCCTTATCTCTCTAGACCTGTCAACTCACTGTGCTTATCTCTCTAGACATGTCAACTCACTGTCCGTATCTCTCTAGACCTGTCAACTCACTGTCCTTATCTCTCTAGACCTGTCAACTCACTGTGCTTATCTCTCTAGACATGTCAACTCACTGTCGTTATCTCTCTAGAACTGTCAACTCACTGTGCTTCTCCCCCTAGACCTGTCAACTCACTGTGCTTCTCTTTCTAGACCTGTCAACTCACTGTCCTTATCTCTCTATACCTGTCAACTCATTGTGTCTCTGTCTACACCTGTCAACTCACTGTGTCTCTGTCTAGACCTGTCAACTCACTGTCCTTATCTCTCTAGACCTGTCAACTCACTGTCCTTCTCTCTCTAGACCTGTCAACACACTATCCTTATCTCTCTAGACCTGTCAACTCACTGTCCTTATTTCTCTAGACCTGTCAACTCACTGTGTCTCTGTCTAGACCTGTCAACTCACTGTCCTTATCTCTCTAGACCTGTCAACTCACTGTCCTTATCTCTCTAGACCTGTCAACTCACTGTGTCTCTGTCTAGACCTGTCAACTCCCTGTGCTTCGCCCCCTAGACCTGTCAACTCACTGTGCTTCTCTCTCTAGACCTGTCCACTCACTGTCCTTCTCTCTCTAGACCTGTCAACTCACTGTCCTTCTCTCTCTAGACCTGTCAACTCATTGTGTCTCTGTCTAGACCTGTCAACTCACTGTGTCTCTGTCTACACCTGTCAACTCACTGTGTCCTTATCTCTCTAGACCTGTCAACTCATGGTGTCTCTGTCTAGACCTGTCAACTCCACTCTGTCTCTGTCTACACCTGTCAACTCACTGTGTCCTTATTTCTCTACACCTGTCACTCACTGCCGTTATCTCTCTAGAAACTGTCACCTCACTGTCCTTATCTCTCTAGACCTGTCAACTCACTGTCCATATCTCTCTAGACCTGTCAACTCACTGTCCTTATCTCTCTAGACCTGTAAACTCACTGTGCTTATCTCTCTAGACCTGTCAACTCACTGTGCTTATCTCTCTAGACCTGTCAACTCACTGTCCTTATCTCTCTAGACCTGTAAACTTCACTGTGCTTATCTCTCTAGACCTGTCAACTCACTGTGCTTCTCCCCTAGACCTGTAACTCACTGTGCTTCTCCCCTAGACCTGTCAACTCACTGTGTCTTCTCTCTCTAGACCTGTCAATCTTACTGTTCTTCTCTCTCTATCCCTGTCAACTCACTGTGCTTCTCTGCTCTACACCTGTCAACTCACTGTTGTCTCTTCTAACCCTGTCACTCACTGTGTCTCTCTCTAGACCTGTCAACTCACTGTCCTTATCTCTCTAGACCTGTCAACTCACTGTGTCTCTGTCTAGACCTGTCAACTCACTGTGCTTCTCTTTCTAGACCTGTCAACTCACTGTGTCTCTCTCTAGACCTGTCAACTCACTGTCCTTCTCTCTCTAGACCTGTCAACTCACTGTCCTTATCTCTCTAGACCTGTCAACTCACTGTCCTGTCTCTGTCTAGACCTGTCAACTCACTGTGTCTCTCTCTAGACCTGTCAACTCACTGTGCTTCTCTCTCTAGACCTGTCAACTCACTGTCCTTATCTCTCTAGACCTGTCAACTCACTGTCCTTCTCTCTCTAGACCTGTCAACTCACTGTGTCTCTGTCTAGACCTGTCAACTCACTGTGTCTCTCTCTAGACCTGTCAACTCACTGTGCTTCTCTCTCTAGACCTGTCAACTCACTGTCCTTCTCTCTCTAGACCTGTCAACTCACTGTCCTTATCTCTCTAGACCTGTCAACTCACTGTCCTTATCTCTCTAGACCTGTCAACTCACTGTCCTTCGCTCTCTAGACCTGTCAACTCACTGTGTCTCTCTCTCTAGACCTGTCAACTCACTGTCCTTCTCTCTCTAGACCTGTCAACTCACTGTCCTTATCTCTCTAGACCTGTCAACTCACTGTGTCTCTCTCTAGACCTGTCAACTCACTGTGTCTCTCTCTAGACCTGTCAACTCACTGTGTCTCTCTCTAGACCTGTCAACTCACTGTGTCTCTGTCTAGACCTGTCAACTCACTGTGCTTCTCTCTCTAGACCTGTCAACTCACTGTCGTTATCTCTCTAGACCTGTCAACTCACTGTGTCTCTGTCTACACCTGTCAACTCACTGTGTCTCTGTCTACACCTGTCAACTCACTGTGTCCTTATCTCTCTACACCTGTCAACTCACTGTCCTTATCTCTCCGAGACCTGTCAACTCACTGTCCTTCTCTCTCTAGACCTGTCAACTCACTGTCCGTATCTCTCTAGACCTGTCAACTCACTGTCCTTATCTCTCTAGACCTGTCAACTCACTGTGCCTTATCTCTCTAGACATGTCAACTCACTGTCGTTATCTCTCTAGAACTGTCAACTCACTGTGCTTCTCCCCCTAGACCTGTCAGCTCACTGTGCTTTCTCTCTCTAGACCTGTCAACTCACTGTCCTTCTCTCTCTAGACCTGTCAACTCACTGTCCTTATCTCTCTAGACCTGTCAACTCAATGTGTCTCTGTCTAGACCTGTCAACTCACTGTGTCTCTCTCTCTAGACCTGTCAACTCATTGTGTCTCTGTCCTAGACCTGTCAACTCACTGTGTCTCTGTCTAGACCTGTCAACTCACTGTGTCTCTGTCTACACCTGTCAACGCACTGTTCTTATCTCTCTAGACCTGTCAATTCACTGTCCTTATCTCTCTAGACCTGTCAACTCACTGTGTCTTTGTCTAGACCTGTCAACTCACTGTCCTTATCTCTCTAGACCTGTCAACTCACTGTGTCTCTCTCTCTAAACCTGTCAACTCATTGTGTCTCTGTCTAGACCTGTCAACTCACTGTGTCTCTGTCTACACCTGTCAACGCACTGTTCTTATCTCTCTAGACCTGTCAACTCACTGTCCTTATCTCTCTAGACCTGTCAACTCATTGTGTCTCTGTCTACACCTATCAACTCACTGTGTCTCTGTCTAGACCTGTCAACTCACTGTCCTTATCTCTCTAGACCTGTCAACTCACTGTGTCTCTGTCTAGTCCTGTCAACTCACTGTGCTTCGCCCCCTAGACCTGTCAACTCACTGTTCTTCTCTCTCTAGACCTGTCCACTCACTGTCCTTATCTCTCTAGATCTGTCAACTCATTTTGTCTCTGTCTAGACCTGTCAACTCACTGTGTCTCTGTCAGGACCTGTCAACTCACTGTGCTTCGCCCCCTAGACCTGTCAACTCACTGTGCTTCTCTCTCTAGACCTGTCCACTCACTGTCCTTATCTCTCTAGACCTGTCAACTCACTGTGTCTCTGTCTAGACCTGTCAACTCACTGTGTCTCTGTCTAGACCTGTCAACTCACTGTGCTTATCTCTCTAGACCTGTCAACTCATTGTGTCTCTGTCTAGACCTGTCAACTCACTGTCCGTATCTCTCTAGACCTGTCAACTCACTGTCCTTATCTCTCTAGACCTGTCAACTCACTGTGCTTCTCTCTCTAGACCTGTAAACTCACTGTGCTTATCTCTCTAGACCTGTCAACTCACTATGTCTCTGTCTAGACCTGTCAGCTCACTGTGCTTATCTCTCTAGACCTGTCAACTCACTGTGTCTCTGTCTAGACCTGTCAACTCACTGTGTCTCTGTCTAGACCTGTCAACTCACTGTGCTTCTCTCTCTAGACCTGTCAACTCACTGTCCTTATCTCTCTAGACCTGTCAACTTACTGTTCTTCTCTCTCTAGACCTGTCAACTCACTGTCCTTATCTCTCTAGACATGTCAACTCACTGTGTCTCTGTATAGACCTGTCAACTCACTGTCCTTCTCTCTCTAGACCTGTCACTCACTGTCCGTATCTCTCTAGACCTTTCAACTTCACTGTGCTTATCTCTCTAGACCTGTCAACTCACTGTGCTTCTCCCCCTAGACCTGTCAACATTCACTGGTGCTTCTCTCTCTAGACCTGTCACTCACTGTCCTTAATCTCTCTAGACCTGTAAACTCACTGTGCGTATCTCTCTAGACCCTGTCAACTCACTGTGCTTATCTCTCTAGACCTGTCAACTCACTGTGTCTCTGTCTAGACCTGTCAACTCACTGTGGCTTCTCCCCCTAGACCTGTCAACTCACTGTGCTTCTCTCTCTAGACCTGTCAACTCACCTGTCCCTTATCTCTCTAGACCTGTCAACTTACTGTTCTTCTCTCTCTAGACCTGTCAACTCACTGTCGTTATCTCTCTATCCCTGTCAACTCACTGTTGTCTCTGTCTAACACCTGTCAACTCACTGTGTCTCTGTCTACACCTGTCAACTCACTGTGTCCTTATCTCTCTACACCTGTCAACTCACTGTCCTTATCTCTCCGAGACCTTTCAACTCACTGTCCTTCTCTCTCTAGACCTGTCAACTCACTGTCCTTATCTCTCTAGACCTGTCAACTCACTGTGTCTCTGTCTAGACCTGTCAACTCATGTCCTTCTCTCTCTAGACCTGTCAACTCACTGTCCTTATCTCTCTAGACCTGTCAACTCACTGTGCTTATCTCTCTAGACATGTCAACTCACTGTCCGTATCTCTCTAGACCTGTCAACTCACTGTCCTTATCTCTCTAGACCTGTCACTCACTGTGCTTATCTCTCTAGACATGTCAACTCACTGTCGTTATCTCTCTAGAACTGTCAACTCACTGTGCTTCTCCCCCTAGACCTGTCAACTCACTGTGCTTCTCTTTCTAGACCTGTCAACTCACTGTCCTTATCTCTCTATACCTGTCAACTCATTGTGTCTCTGTCTACACCTGTCAACTCACTGTGTCTCTGTCTAGACCTGTCAACTCACTGTCCTTATCTCTCTAGACCTGTCAACTCACTGTCCTTCTCTCTCTAGACCTGTCAACACACTATCCTTATCTCTCTAGACCTGTCAACTCACTGTCCTTATTTCTCTAGACCTGTCAACTCACTGTGTCTCTGTCTAGACCTGTCAACTCACTGTCCTTATCTCTCTAGACCTGTCAACTCACTGTCCTTATCTCTCTAGACCTGTCCAACTCACTGTGTCTCTGTCTAGACCTGTCAACTCCCTGTGCTTCGCCCCCTAGACCTGTCAACTCACTGTGCTTCTCTCTCTAGACCTGTCCACTCACTGTCCTTCTCTCTCTAGACCTGTCAACTCACTGTCCTTCTCTCTCTAGACCTGTCAACTCATTGTGTCTCTGTCTAGACCTGTCAACTCACTGTGTCTCTGTCTACACCTGTCAACTCACTGTGTCCTTATCTCTCTAGACCTGTCAACTCATTGTGTCTCTGTCTAGACCTGTCAACTCACTCTGTCTCTGTCTACACCTGTCAACTCACTGTGTCCTTATTTCTCTACACCTGTCAACTCACTGCCGTTATCTCTCTAGAACTGTCACCTCACTGTCCTTATCTCTCTAGACCTGTCAACTCACTGTCCATATCTCTCTAGACCTGTCAACTCACTGTCCTTATCTCTCTAGACCTGTAAACTCACTGTGCTTATCTCTCTAGACCTGTCAACTCACTGTGCTTATCTCTCTAGACCTGTCAACTCACTGTCCTTATCTCTCTAGACCTGTAAACTCACTGTGCTTATCTCTCTAGACCTGTCAACTCACTGTGCTTCTCCCCCTAGACCTGTCAACTCACTGTGCTTCTCCCCCCTAGACCTGTCAACTCACTGTGCTTCTCTCTCTAGACCTGTCAACTTACTGTTCTTCTCTCTCTATCCTGTCAACTCACTGTGTCTCTGTCTACACCTGTCAACTCACTGTGTCTCTTTCTACACCTGTCAACTCACTGTGTCTCTGTCTACACCTGTCAACTCACTGTGTCCTTATCTCTCTACACCTGTCAACTCGCTGTGTCCTTATCTCTCTACACCTGTCAACTCACTGTCCTTATCTCCCTAGACCTGTCAACTCACTGTCCTTCTCTCTCTAGACCTGTCAACTCACTGTCCTTATCTCTCTAGACCTGTCAACTCACTGTCCTTATCTCTCTAGACCTGTCAACTCACTGTGTCTCTGTCTAGACCTGTCAACTCACTGTGCTTCTCCCCCTAGACCTGTCAACTCACTGTGCTTCTCTCTCTAGACCTGTCCACTCACTGTCCTTATCTCTCTAGACCTGTCAACTCACTGTCCTTATCTCTCTAGACCTGTCAACGCACTGTCCTTATCTCTCTAGACCTGTCACTCACTGTCCTTATCTCTCTAGACCTGTCAACTCACTGTCCTTCTCTCTCTAGACCTGTCAACTCACTGTCCTTATCTCTCTAGACCTGTCAACGCACTGTCCTTATCTCTCTAGACCTGTCAACTCACTGTCCTTATCTCTCTAGACCTGTAAACTCACTGTGCTTATCTCTCTAGACCTGTCAACTCACTGTCCTTATCTCTAGACCTGTCAACTGACTGTCCTTCTCTCTCTAGACCTGTCAACTCACTGTCCTTATCTCTCTAGACCTGTCAACTCACTGTCCTTATCTCTCTAGACCTGTCAACTCACTGTGTCTCTGTCTAGACCTGTCAACTCACTGTGTCTCTGTCTACACCTGTCAACTCACTGTGTCTCTGTCTACACCTGTCAACTCACTGTGTCCTTATCTCTCTACACCTGTCAACTCACTGTCCTTATCTCCCCGAGACCTGTCAACTCACTGTCCTTCTCTCTCTAGACCTGTCAACTCACTGTCCTTATCTCTCTAGACCTGTCAACTCACTGTCCTTATCTCTCTAGACCTGTCAACTCACTGTGTCTCTGTCTACACCTGTCAACTCACTGTCCTTCTCTCTCTAGACCTGTCAACTCACTGTCCGTATCTCTCTAGACCTGTCAACTCACTGTCCTTATCTCTCTAGACCTGTCAACTCACTGTGCTTATCTCTCTAGACATGTCAACTCACTGTCCGTATCTCTCTAGACCTGTCAACTCACTGTCCTTATCTCTCTAGACCTGTCAACTCACTGTGCTTATCTCTCTAGACATGTCAACTCACTGTCGTTATCTCTCTAGAACTGTCAACTCACTGTGCTTCTCCCCCTAGACCTGTCAACTCACTGTGCTTCTCTTTCTAGACCTGTCAACTCACTGTCCTTATCTCTCTATACCTGTCAACTCATTGTGTCTCTGTCTACACCTGTCAACTCACTGTGTCTCTGTCTAGACCTGTCAACTCACTGTCCTTATCTCTCTAGACCTGTCAACTCACTGTCCTTCTCTCTCTAGACCTGTCAACACACTATCCTTATCTCTCTAGACCTGTCAACTCACTGTCCTTATTTCTCTAGACCTGTCAACTCACTGTGTCTCTGTCTAGACCTGTCAACTCACTGTCCTTATCTCTCTAGACCTGTCAACTCACTGTCCTTATCTCTCTAGACCTGTCAACTCACTGTGTCTCTGTCTAGACCTGTCAACTCCCTGTGCTTCGCCCCCTAGACCTGTCAACTCACTGTGCTTCTCTCTCTAGACCTGTCCACTCACTGTCCTTCTCTCTCTAGACCTGTCAACTCACTGTCCTTCTCTCTCTAGACCTGTCAACTCATTGTGTCTCTGTCTAGACCTGTCAACTCACTGTGTCTCTGTCTACACCTGTCAACTCACTGTGTCCTTATCTCTCTAGACCTGTCAACTCATTGTGTCTCTGTCTAGACCTGTCAACTCACTCTGTCTCTGTCTACACCTGTCAACTCACTGTGTCCTTATTTCTCTACACCTGTCAACTCACTGCCGTTATCTCTCTAGAACTGTCACCTCACTGTCCTTATCTCTCTAGACCTGTCAACTCACTGTCCATATCTCTCTAGACCTGTCAACTCACTGTCCTTATCTCTCTAGACCTGTAAACTCACTGTGCTTATCTCTCTAGACCTGTCAACTCACTGTGCTTATCTCTCTAGACCTGTCAACTCACTGTCCTTATCTCTCTAGACCTGTAAACTCACTGTGCTTATCTCTCTAGACCTGTCAACTCACTGTGCTTCTCCCCCTAGACCTGTCAACTCACTGTGCTTCTCCCCCTAGACCTGTCAACTCACTGTGCTTCTCTCTCTAGACCTGTCAACTTACTGTTCTTCTCTCTCTATCCCTGTCAAACTCACTGTGTCTCTGTCTACACCTGTCAACTCACTGTGTCTCTTTCTACACCTGTCAACTCACTGTGTCTCTGTCTACACCTGTCAACTCACTGTGTCCTTATCTCTCTACACCTGTCAACTCGCTGTGTCCTTATCTCTCTAACACCTGTCAACTCACTGTCCTTATCTCCCTAGACCTGTCAACTCACTGTCCTTCTCTCTCTAGACCTGTCAACTCACTGTCCTTATCTCTCTAGACCTGTCAACTCACTGTCCTTATCTCTCTAGACCTGTCAACTCACTGTGTCTCTGTCTAGACCTGTCAACTCACTGTGCTTCTCCCCCTAGACCTGTCAACTCACTGTGCTTCTCTCTCTAGACCTGTCCACTCACTGTCCTATCTCTCTAGACCTGTCAACTCACTGTCCTTATCTCTCTAGACCTGTCAACGCACTGTCCTTATCTCTCTAGACCTGTCAACTCACTGTCCTTATCTCTCTAGACCTGTCAACTCACTGTCCTTCTCTCTCTAGACCTGTCAACTCACTGTCCTTATCTCTCTAGACCTGTCAACGCACTGTCCTTATCTCTCTAGACCTGTCAACTCACTGTCCTTATCTCTCTAGACCTGTAAACTCACTGTGCTTATCTCTCTAGACCTGTCAACTCACTGTCCTTATCTCTCTAGACCTGTCAACTGACTGTCCTTCTCTCTCTAGACCTGTCACTCACTGTCCTTATCTCTCTAGACCTGTCAACTCACTGTCCTTATCTCTCTAGACCTGTCAACTCACTGTGTCTCTGTCTAGACCTGTCAACTCACTGTGTCTCTGTCTACACCTGTCAATCACTGTGTCTCTGTCTACACCTGTCAACTCACTGTGTCCTTATCTCTCTACACCTGTCAACTCACTGTCCTTATCTCCCCGAGACCTGTCAACTCACTGTCCTTCTCTCTCTAGACCTGTCAACTCACTGTCCTTATCTCTCTAGACCTGTCAACTCACTGTCCTTATCTCTCTAGACCTGTCAACTCACTGTGTCTCTGTCTACACCTGTCAACTCACTGTCCTTCTCTCTCTAGACCTGTCAACTCACTGTCCGTATCTCTCTAGACCTGTCAACTCACTGTCCTTATCTCTCTAGACCTGTCACTCACTGTGCTTATCTCTCTAGACCTGTCAACTCACTGTCCTTATCTCTTCCTAGACCTGTCAGCTCACTGTGCTTCTCTCTCTAGACCTGTCAACTCACTGTCCTTCTCTCTCTAGACCTGTCAACTCACTGTCCTTATCTCTCTAGACCCTGTCAACTCAATGTGTCTCTGTCTAGACCTGTCAACTCACTGTGTCTCTCTCTCTAGACCTGTCAACTCATTGTGTCTCTGTCTAGACCTGTCAACTCACTGTGTCTCTGTCTAGACCTGTCAACTCACTGTGTCTCTGTCTACACCTGTCAACGCACTGTTCTTATCTCTCTAGACCTGTCAATTCACTGTCCTTATCTCTCTAGACCTGTCAACTCACTGTGTCTTTGTCTAGACCTGTCAACTCACTGTCCTTATCTCTCTAGACCTGTCAACTTACTGTCCTTATCTCTCTAGACCTGCAAACTCACTGTGGTCTCTCTCTAGACCTGTCAACTCATTGTGTCTCTGTCTACACCTGTCAACTCACTGTGTCTCTGTCTAGACCTGTCAACTCACTGTCCTTATCTCTCTAGACCTGTCAACTCACTGTGTCGTCTGTCTAGACCTGTCAACTCACTGTGCTTCGGCCCCTAGACCTGTCAACTCACTGTTCTTCTCTCTCTAGACCTGTCCACTCACTGTCCTTCTCTCTCTAGACCTTGTCAACTCACTGTCCTTATCTCTCTAGACCTGTCAACTCATTTTGTCTCTGTCTAGACCTGTCACTCACTGTGTCTCTGTCAGGACCTGTCACTCACTGTGGCTTCGCCCCCTAGACCTGTCAACTCACTGTGCTTCCTCTCTCTAGACCTGTCCACTCACTGTCCTTATCTCTCTAGACCTGTCAACTCACTGTGTCTCTTCTAGACCTGTCAACTCACTGTGTGTCCTGTCTAGACCTGTCAACTCACTGTGCTTCTTCTCTCTAGACCTGTCCAACTCATTGTGTCCTCTGTCTAGACCTGTCAACTCACTGTCCTTATCTCTCTAGACCTGTCAACTCACTGTCCGTATCTCTCTAGACCTGTCAACTCACTGTGCTTCGCCCCTAGACCTGTCAACTCACTGTGTCTCTCTCTCTAGACCTGTCCACTCACTGTCCTTCTCTCTCTAGACCTGTCAACTCACTGTCCTTATCTCTCTAGACCTGTCAACTCATTGTGTCTCTGTCTAGACCTGTCAACTCACTGTGTCTCTGTCTAGACCTGTCAACTCACTGTGTCTCTGTCTAAGACCTGTCAACTCACTGTGCTTCTCTCTCTAGACCTGTCAACTCACTGTCGTTATTTCTCTAGCCCTGTCAACTCACTGTGTCTCTGTCTACACCTGTCAACTCACTGTGTCTCTGTCTACAACCTGTCAACTCACTGTGTCCTTATCTCTCTACAACCTGTCAACTCACTGTCCTTATCTCTCCGAGACCTGTCAACTCACTGTCCTTCTCTCTCTAGACCTGTCAACTCACTGTCCGTATCTCTCTAGACCTGTCAACTCACTGTCCTTATCTCTCTAGACCTGTCAACTCACTGTGCTTATCTCTCTAGACATGTCAACTCACTGTCGTATCTCTCTAGAACTTCAACTCACTGTGCTTCTCCCCCTAGACCTGTCAGCTCACGTGTGCTCTCTCTCTAGACTGTCAACCTCACTGTCCTTCTCTCTCTGACCGGTCAACTCACTGTCCTTATCTCTCTAGACCTGTTCAACGTCAATGTGGTCTCTGTCTAGACCTGTCACTCACTGGTCTCTCTCTCTTAGACCTGTCAACTCATTGTGGTCTCTGTCTAGACCTGTCAACTCACTGTGTCTCTGTCTAGACCTGTCAACGTCACTGTGTCCTCTGTCTACACCTGTCAACGCACCTGTTCTTATTCTCTAGACCTGTCAATTCACTGTCCTTATCTCTCTAGACCTGTCAACTCACTGTGTCTTGTGTCTAGACCTGTCAACTCACTGTCCTTATCTCTCTAGACCTGTCAACTACTGTTCTCTCTCTCTAACCCTGTCAACTCATTGTGTCTCTGTCTAGACCTGTCAACTCCTGTGTCTCTGTCTACACCTGTCAACGCACTGTTCTTTCTGTCTAGACCTGTCAACTCACTGTCCCTTATCTCTCTAGACCTGTCAACTAATTGTGTCTCTGTCTACACCTGTCAACTCACTGTGTCTCTGTCTAGACCTGTCAACTCACTGTCCTTATCTCTCTAGACCTGTCAACTCACTGTGTATCTCTCTAGACCTGTCAACTCACTGTCCTTCTCTCTCTAGACCTGTCAACTCACTGTTCTTATCTCTCTAGACCTGTCAACTCACTGTCCTTATCTCTCTAGACCTGTCAACTCACTGTGTCTCTCTCTAGACCTGTCAACTCACTGTGTCTCTCTCTAGACCTGTCAACTCACTGTGCTTCTCCCCCTAGACCTGTCAGCTCACTGTGCTTCTCTCTCTAGACCTGTCAACTCACTGTCCTTCTCTCTCTAGACCTGTCAACTCACTGTCCTTATCTCTCTAGACCTGTCAACTCAATGTGTCTCTGTCTAGACCTGTCAACTCACTGTGCTCTCTCTCTAGACCTGTCAACTCATTGTGTCTCTGTCTAGACCTGTCAACTCACTGTGTATCTCTCTAGACCTGTCAACTCACTGTCCTTATCTCTCTAGACCTGTCAACTCACTGTGCTTCTCTCTCTAGACCTGTCAACTCACTGTCCTTATCTCTCTAGACCTGTCAACTCACTGTGTCTCTGTCTAGACCTGTCAACTCACTGTGTCCTTATCTCTCTAGACCTGTCAACTCACTGTGTCTCTGTCTAACCTGTCAACTCACTGTGTCTCTGTCTAGACCTGTCAACTCACTGTGCTTCTCTCTCTAGACCTGTCAACTCACTGTTCTTATCTCTCTAGACCTGTCAACTCACTGTCCTTCTCTCTCTAGACCTGTCAACTCACTGTCCTTATCTCTCTAGACCTGTCAACTCACTGTGTCTCTGTCTAGACCTGTCAACTCACTGTCCTTCTCTCTCTAGACCTGTCAACTCACTGTGTCTCTCTCTAGACCTGTCAACTCACTGTGCTTATCTCTCTAGACCTGTCAACTCACTGTGCTTCTCTCTCTAGACCTGTCAACTCACTGTGCTTCTCTCTCTAGACCTGTCAACTCACTGTGCCTATCTGTCGAGACCTGTCAACTCACTGTGTCTCTAGACCTGTCAACTCACTGAGCCTGTCAGACTGCAACTCACTGTGCTTATCTCTCCTGAGACCTGTCAACTCATTGTGTCTCTGTCTAGACATGTCACTCACTGTCCGTATCTCTCTAGACCTGTCACCTCATTGGGTCTTGTACTTATCTCTCTAGACCTGTCAACTCACTGTGCTTTCTCTCTCTAGACCTGTAAACTCACTGTGCTTATCTCTCTAGACCTGTCAACTCACTATGTCTTCTGTCTAGACCTTTTGTCAGCTCAGTTCTGTGCTTATCTCTCTAGACCTGTCAACTCACTGTGTCTCTGTCTAGACCTGTCAACTCACTGTGTCTCTGTCTAGACCTGTCAACTCACTGTGCTTCTCTCTCTAGACCTGTCAACTCACTGTCCTTATCTCTCTAGACCTGTCAACTTACTGTTCTTCTCTCTCTAGACCTGTCAACTCACTGTCCTTATCTCTCTAGACATGTCAACTCACTGTGTCTCTGTATAGACCTGTCAACTCACTGTCCTTCTCTCTCTAGACCTGTCAACTCACTGTCCGTATCTCTCTAGACCTTTCAACTCACTGTGCTTATCTCTCTAGACCTGTCAACTCACTGTGCTTCTCCCCCTAGACCTGTCAACTCACTGTGCTTCTCTCTCTAGACCTGTCAACTCATTGTTTCTCTGTCTACACCTGTCATCTCACTGTGTCTCTGTCTAGACCTGTCAACTCACTGTCCTTATCTCTCTAGACCTGTCAACTCATTGTGTCTCTGTCTACACCTATCAACTCACTGTGTCTCTGTCTAGACCTGTCAACTCACTGTCCTTATCTCTCTAGACCTGTCAACTCACTGTGTCTCTGTCTAGACCTGTCAACTCACTGTGCTTCACCCCCTAGACCTGTCAACTCACTGTTCTTCTCTCTCTAGACCTGTCCACTCACTGTCCTTCTCTCTCTAGACCTGTCCACTCACTGTCCTTATCTCTCTAGACCTGTCAACTCATTTTGTCTCTGTCTAGACCTGTCAACTCACTGTGTCTCTGTCAGGACCTGTCAACTCACTGTGCTTCGCCCCCTAGACCTGTCAACTCACTGTGCTTCTCTCTCTAGACCTGTCCACTCACTGTCCTTATCTCTCTAGACCTGTCAACTCACTGTGTCTCTGTCTAGACCTGTCAACTCACTGTGTCTCTGTCTAGACCTGTCAACTCACTGTGCTTATCTCTCTAGACCTGTCAACTCATTGTGTCTCTGTCTAGACCTGTCAACTCACTGTCCTTATCTCTCTAGACCTGTCAACTCACTGTCCGTATCTCTCTAGACCTGTCAACTCACTGTGCTTATCTCTCTAGACCTGTCAACTCCCTGTCCTTATCTCTCTAGACCTGTTAACTCACTGTGCTTATCTCTCTAGACCTGTCAACTCACTATGTCTCTGTCTAGACCTGTCAACTCACTATGTCTCTGTCTAGACCTGTCAGCTCACTGTGCTTATCTCTCTAGACCTGTCAACTCACTGTGTCTCTGTCTAGACCTGTCAACTCACTGTGTCTCTGTCTAGACCTGTCAACTCACTGTGCTTCTCTCTCTAGACCTGTCAACTCACTGTCCTTATCTCTCTAGACCTGTCAACTTACTGTTCTTCTCTCTCTAGACCTGTCAACTCACTGTCCTTATCTCTCTAGACATGTCAACTCACTGTGTCTCTGTATAGACCTGTCAAGTCACTGTCCTTCTCTCTCTAGACCTGTCAACTCACTGTCCTTATCTCTCTAGACCTGTCAACTCACTGTGTCTCTGTCTAGACCTGTCAACTCACTGTGTCTCTCTCTCTAGACCTGTCATCTCATTGTGTCTCTGTCTAGACCTGTCAACTCACTGTGTCTCTGTCTAGACCTGTCAAGTCACTGTCCTTATCTCTCTAGACCTGTCAACTCACTGTGTCTCTGTCTAGACCTGTCAACTCACTGTGTCTCTGTCTAGACCTGTCAACTCACTGTGCTTATCTCTCTAGACCTGTCAACTCATTGTGTCTCTGTCTAGACCTGTCAACTCACTGTCCTTATCTCTCTAGACCTGTCAACTCACTGTCCGTATCTCTCTAGACCTGTCAACTCACTGTGCTTATCTCTCTAGACCTGTCAACTCCCTGTCCTTATCTCTCTAGACCTGTTAACTCACTGTGCTTATCTCTCTAGACCTGTCAACTCACTATGTCTCTGTCTAGACCTGTCAACTCACTATGTCTCTGTCTAGACCTGTCAGCTCACTGTGCTTATCTCTCTAGACCTGTCAACTCACTGTGTCTCTGTCTAGACCTGTCAACTCACTGTGTCTCTGTCTAGACCTGTCAACTCACTGTGCTTCTCTCTCTAGACCTGTCAACTCACTGTCCTTATCTCTCTAGACCTGTCAACTTACTGTTCTTCTCTCTCTAGACCTGTCAACTCACTGTCCTTATCTCTCTAGACATGTCAACTCACTGTGTCTCTGTATAGACCTGTCAAGTCACTGTCCTTCTCTCTCTAGACCTGTCAACTCACTGTCCTTATCTCTCTAGACCTGTCAACTCACTGTGTCTCTGTCTAGACCTGTCAACTCACTGTGTCTCTCTCTCTAGACCTGTCATCTCATTGTGTCTCTGTCTAGACCTGTCAACTCACTGTGTCTCTGTCTAGACCTGTCAAGTCACTGTCCTTATCTCTCTAGACCTGTCAACTCACTGTGTCTCTGTCTAGACCTGTCAACTCACTGTGTCTCTGTCTAGACCTGTCAACTCACTGTGTCTCTGTCTAGACCTGTCAACTCACTGTCCTTCTCTCTCTAGACCTCTCAACTCACTGTCCTTCTCTCTCTAGACCTCTCAACTCATTGTGTCTCTGTCTAGACCTGTCAACTCACTGTGTCTCTGTCTAGACCTGTCAACTCACTGTGTCTCTGTCTAGACCTGTCAACTCACTGTCGTTATCTCTCTAGACCTGTCAACTCACTGTCCTTCTCTCTCTAGACCTGTCAACTCACTGTCCTTATCTCTCTAGACCTGTCAACTCACTGTGTCTCTGTCTAGACCTGTCAACTCACTGTGTCTCTCTCTCTAGACCTGTCATCTCATTGTGTCTCTGTCTAGACCTGTCAACTCACTGTGTCTCTGTCTAGACCTGTCAAGTCACTGTCCTTATCTCTCTAGACCTGTCAACTCACTGTGTCTCTGTCTAGACCTGTCAACTCACTGTGTCTCTGTCTAGACCTGTCAACTCACTGTGTCTCTGTCTAGACCTGTCAACTCACTGTCCTTCTCTCTCTAGACCTCTCAACTCACTGTCCTTCTCTCTCTAGACCTCTCAACTCATTGTGTCTCTGTCTAGACCTGTCAACTCACTGTGTCTCTGTCTAGACCTGTCAACTCACTGTGTCTCTGTCTAGACCTGTCAACTCACTGTGTCTCTGTCTAGACCTGCCAACTTACTGTGCTTCTCAATTTCAATTCAATTCAATTTAAAGGCTTTTTTGGCATGGGAAACATACATTAACATTGTCAAAGCAATTGAAGTAGATAATAAACAAAAGTGAAATAACCAATGAAACAGTAAACATTACACTCACAGAAGTTCCAAAAGAATAAAGACATTTCAAATGTCATATTATGTCTATATACAGTGTTGTAACGATGTGCAAATATGGAAAATAAAGAAATATAAATACGGGTTGTATTTACAATGGTGTTTGTTCTTCACTGGTTGCCCTTTTCTCGTGGCAACAGGTCACAAATCTTACTGCTGTGATGGCACACTGTGGTATTTCACCCAGTAGATACAGGAGTTGATCAAAATTGGGTTTGTTTTTGAAATATTTGTGGATCTGTGTAATCTGAGGGTAATATGTGTCTCTAATATGGTCATACAGCTCAGTTTCCACCTCATTTTGTGGGCAGTGTGCACATAGCCTGTCTTCTCTTGAGAGCCAGGTCTGCTTATGGCAGCCTTTCTCAATATCAATGCTCACTGAGAATGTACATAGTCAAAGCTTTCTTTAAGTCAGGTATTATGCTACTGTGTACTCTCTGTTTAGGGCCAAATGGGATTCTAGTTTGCTCCGATTGTTCGTAAATTCTTTCCAATATGTTCAGTAATTATCTTTTTGCTTTCTCATGATTTGGTTGGGTCTAATTGTGTTGCTGTCCTGGAGCTCTGTGGGGTCTGTTTGTGTTTAACAGACACCTCAGTCTAAACATCAGCGCCACAGGTAACTTCCACAAAGCTGTGAATGAGCTGAGAGACAAGGCAAGAAGGACCTTCTATGCCATCGAAAGGAACATAAAATGTGACATACCAATTAGGATCTTGCTAAAAATACTTTAATCAGTTATAGAACCCATTGCCTTTTATGGTTGTGAGGTCTGGGGTCCGCTCACCAACAAATAATTCAGAAAATTGGACCAAATTCTGCAAAAAATATCCTCAGTGTACAACATAAAACTCAAAATAATGCATGCAGAGCAGAATTAAGCCAATACCCACTAATTATCAAAATCCAGAAAAGAGCCGTTAAACTCTACAACTACCTAAAAGGAAGCGATTCCCAAACCTTCCATAACAAAGCCATCACCTAATAGAGAAATGAACCTGAAGAAGAGTGCCCTAACCAAGCTGGTCTTGGGGCTGTGCTTCTCTCTCTTTCTCTAGACCTGCCTACCAAAATTATTTTCCAATAGCTTTGTTCTAAACAGAATCATTATTATTTCCGTTCCATTCCACTGTTTTGACCAGCAAAATAAAGTTCTGAACCGGTTTGAACCCCCAAAAAAGTAAGTTTATATCGATCCTTTTTGTTCCTTTCTAAACCTCTGAAGTCCTTTTTTATATATACACTGCTCAAAAAAATAAAGGGAACACTAAAACAACACATCCTAGTTCTGAATGAATTAAATATTCTTATTAAATACTTTTTTTCTTTACATAGTTGAATGTGCTGACAACAAAATCACACAAAAATTATCAATGGAAATCAAATTTATCAACCCATGGAGGTCTGGATTTGGAGTCACACTCAAAATTAAAGTGGAAAACCACACTATAGGCTAATCCAACTTTGATGTAATGTCCTTAAAACAAGTCAAAATGAGGCTCAGTAGCGTGTGTGGCCTCCACGTGCCTGTATGACCTCCCTACAATGCCTGGGCATGCTCCTGATGAGGTGGCGGATGGTCTCCTGAGGGATCTCCTCCCAGACCTGGACTAAAGCATCCACCAACTCCTGGACAGTCTGTGGTGAAATGTGGCGTTGGTGGATGGAGAGAGACATGATGTCCCAGATGTGCTCAATTGGATTAAGGTCTGGGGAACGGGCGGGCCAGTCCATAGCATCAATGCCTTCCTCTTGCAGGAACTGCTGACACACTCCAGCCACATGAGGTCTAGCATTGTCTTGCATTAGGAGGAACCCAGGGCCAACCGCACCAGCATATGGTCTCACAAGGGGTCTGAGGATCTCATCTCGGTACCTAATGGCAGTCAGGCTACCTCATGGGATGTGTGCGGCCCCCCAAAGAAATGCCACCCTACACCATGACTGACCCACCGCCAAACCGGTCATGCTGGAGGATGTTACAGGCAGCAGAACGTTCTCCACGGCGTCTCCAGACTGACACGTCTGTCACATGTGCTCAGTGTGAACCTGCTTTCATCTGTGAAGAGCACAGGGCGCCAGTGGCGAATATGCCAATCTTGGTGTTCTCTGGCAAATGCCAAACGTCCTGCACGGTGTTGGGTTGTAAGCACAACCCCCACCTGTGGACGTCGGGCCCTCATACCACCCTCATGGAGTCTGTTTCTGACCGTTTGAGCAGACACATGCACATTTGTGGCCTGCTGGAGGTCATTTTGCAGGGCTCTGGCAGTGCTCCTCCTGCTCCTCCTTGCACAAAGGCGGAGGTAGCGGTCCTGCTGCTGGGTTGTTGCCCTCCTACGGCCTCCTCCACATCTCCTGATGTACTGGCCTGTCTCCTGGTAGCGCCTCCATGCTCTGGACACTACGCTGACAGACTCAGCAAACCTTCTTGCCACAGCTCGCATTGATGTGCCATCCTGGATGAGCTGCACTACCTGAGCCACTTGTGTGGGTTGTAGACTCGGTCTCATGATACCACTAGAGTGAAAGCAGCATTCAAAAGTGACCAAAACATCAGCCAGGAAGCATAGGAACTGAGAAGTTGTCTGTGGTTATCACCTGCAGAACCACTCCTTTATTGGGGGTGTCTTGCTAGTTGCCTATAATTTCCACCTGTTGTCTATTCCATTTGCACAACAGCATGTGAAATGTATTGTCAATCAGTGTTGCTTCCTAAGTGGACAGTTTGATTTCACAGAAGTGTGATTGACTTGGAGTTACATTGTGTTGTTTAAGTGTTCCCTTTATTTTTTGAGCAGTGTATATTCCATCTACCAATCCGTATGGTATAGCAGAATGCCCGGATAGCTTCCAGCTCCCCTCTCTGGTCCTCTGTAAAGTGTGTAATATATCTCCAGCAGCACCAAGAACTGGAGAATACCTTAACGCTAGATAGATAGATAGATGACTGGGCAGGGACGCAGCCATGGTTGGGCCTGGGAGGGCATAGGCCCACCCACTGGGGAGCAAGGCCCAGCCAATCAGAATGAGTTTTTCCCCATAAAAGGGCTTTATTAGAGACAGAAATACTCCTCGGTTTCATCAGATGGTCTCAGACAATCCTGCAGGTGAAGAAGCTGTATGTGGAGGTCCTGGGCTGGCCAGTTAGACGTACTGCCAAATTCTCTAAATTTACATTGGAGGCATCTTATTGTAGAGAAATGAACATTCAATTATCTGGCAACAGCTCTGGTGGACATTTCTGCAGTCAGCATGCCAATTGCACGCTCCATCAACTTGAGCCATCTGTGGCATTGTGTTGTGTGGCAAAACTGCACATTTAGGAGTGGCCTTTTATTGTCCCCAGCACAAGGTGTGCCTGTGTAATGATCACGCTGTTTAATCAGCTTCTTGATATGCCACAACTGTCAGGTGGATGGATTATATTGCCAAAGGAGAAATGCTCACTAACAGGGTGGTAAACAAATTTGGCAACAACATTTTAGAGAAATACGCTTTTTATGCATATAGAACATTTCTGTGATCTTTTATTTCAGCTCATGTAACATGGGACCAACACTTTACATGTGGCGTTTCAGTATACATACATTATATCTTTACATGACAGGTGTTATACAGCATGTCTTATTGAATGTTCTGACTCTTAGATTACATCTTTTCACTTGGAAGTGTTTTTCTGAACAAGTTGTAATGAATTGGATGCTATATCACTTCACTGAAATAGATAACTGACTGGATGCAAACATTTTCTAAATTAATAATAAATGTTTTTGAATTTATATAGTGCTTTTCAAGGACCCAAAGTCATTATTATTATCATTATTATTTTTCAAAATGTATGTTTAATCACAGAAATACTTAAGATGCCCTATTCAGGGCATATGAGGTCCCGTCAAGTTAAATGGAAGATTTTGATCTGTAGGTTTACATAGTTGTTGTGTTAGCAGGTTGGTTGCCCTGCAGTACTCATCTCCACCAGGAGACTTCAGCGGACGAGTCAGTGTTTCCTGAAAAATGGCTTAACTACTGTATGTCTGTGTGGTGTCTCAGAAAAGATAAGCAGATACAGATTCTCTGCCTTAGTAATCTCTCAGGGCCAGAGCAGAACCCATCCAGAATACACCTTTTAACCTTGACCCTAACCTCTAACCTTTAACCCTAACCCCACCCTAACTGATTTCTGTGAATGGCTCTGACCCCAGTGAATCTTAGGGTTAACTGACAATGTAGCCGGAATGGCAAATCAATGTTTAAGTAATTGGCAGGCATCTTGACAGACTGTCGTCGTGAATACAGGGACATGGGCTAGTGTTAGTACAGGGATACATGCACCCTGTCCTTCCTCGTTCTCTTTCCTTTCTCTCCTTTCTCCCCTCTCTCTTCCCTCGGGGTCTAGACGTCTAGAAGGGCGAGGTGGGGGAGCGGACGGTGTCAGCAGAGCTATGGGAGGTGGGGGAGGGGCTGGGGGAGTAATCTTCTGACTCTGAAGTGAAATCAGCGGGAGAAAGAGCAGGGTTGTTGGATCTGTGGGTGGAGCTTTGACTGGCGCTAGTGGGGAAGCCAGTTGGTTGGGGATGGGGCTGGAGGCAGGGGCGGGGCTTCAACCTCACACCCTGCTGGTGTCTTAGTCTGAAAACCTGCCGCTCCTTATCAAGAGGGGTGGTCTGAGAGAGAGGGAGGAGAGAAGAGAGGGGGGGAGAGAAGGGGGTGAGAGAGGGAGAAAGAAAACAAAGAGAGAGAGATAGGGGGAGAGAGGGGCAAAGAGAGAGAGAAGAGGGAGAGAGGGGGATGAGGTAGAAGAGGACATGCATTAGATGTCAGAGTTACATGTGAAGAACCTAATGTTTGGGGCTGTACACATTCGGAACAGTCCTAAACACCTACACAGCCTTGAGTAAGAATGACTAAGAGGGATCCTTACTGTGATAACAGACACTCCAGCAGTGGTGCTGCAGGCTTTAGGACCAGTGTTGAAGTGTTTCTTAATCTTCCCAGCCACAGAGAGCTGCTGGTCGTTCACTAATCGCCCATCATCCTGGAACGCAAACAGAACCTGGTCAACCAACACACACACACACCTACCATATGTATGTTCTAAGTACTAAGTTCTAGTTACTCACATTGATCCAGGGGTGATCCAGAACCTGCAGAGCTGTGTATCTCTGTTCCACCTTCACCTGCAGCATCCCTGTGATCAGCTCCTACAGTAACCCAATCAAACAGCTTGTTCATTATTTAATTTTTATTAAAATGTTTTGTTACTAAGTGAAGGGATTAAACCATAGACCAACCTTAGCAGTGACAGACATGTTGTCCCAGGACGGTGAAGGGAAGTCTAGTTGTCCCGTTAGAATCTGGTCCAACAGAATCTCCTGGTCCTCACTGCTCCTTGACAAAAATAACAGCAAGTCTCATGTCATTATCATCATCAGCATTATAATGTTATCGTCTATCTGGGTATGCTGAAATACTATGGCCGGGATTCAATGCAAGGCGCGTTATAGCGCAGCAGACTAAAACTGACTTTAAAAGGTCATTTACGCTTCAGCCAACATGAGAAGCTTGTCCTATGAATGTGATCTCCACAAATGTCTGGGAAAATGCCTTTAAACAGCATATTGTCGGTAGTCTAGTGCATTGAGCTAGAGAGTGCCTGGGATTTAATCACGGCCTATGACAAGGTATCATAGAGCACTACAGACCCACTGAAGGGAGGGAAGCCACACAGCAGAATGTATGTGATTACTCCAGCTGCCCAGATATCAACCTTCAGCCCGTACCTGTCAGAGGACAACACACACACACACCTGTCAGAGAATACACACTCCTGTCAGAGGACAACACACACACACACCTGTCAGAGAATACACACTCCTGTCAGAGGACAACACACACACACACCTGTCAGAGAATACACACTCCTGTCAGAGGACAACACACACACACACCTGTCAGAGAATACACACTCCTGTCAGAGGACAACACACACACACACCTGTCAGAGAATACACACTCCTGTCAGAGGACAACACACACACACACACCTGTCAGAGAATACACACTCCTGTCAGAGGACAACACACACACCTGTCAGAGAATACACACTCCTGTCAGAGGATAACACACACACACCTGTCAGAGAATACACACTCCTGTCAGGGGACAACACACACACACACCTGTCAGAGAATACACACTCCTGTCAGAGGACAACACACACACACACCTGTCAGAGAATACACACTCCTGTCAGAGGACAACACACAAACCCTTGTCACACACCTGTCACACATAGACGTACCCTGTCTCAGCGATGATCTCAGGTGCTACATAGGTGGGGGTGCCACAGACCAGGTAGAGGAGTCCATCCACCAGGCTAGCCAAGCCAAAGTCTCCCAACTTCAGAGACTTGCTACCATCCTGATGCTCATACACCTGGGACACACAGTGAATCGTTACAGATTCATTTAATTCATGGTTGAGTCGACATGTGTAGCGTTTACCATAAATGCGATTTTCCTGAACTTCAGGCATTTAAAAGGTGCATTGAGTGGTGTGCCGCATTATACCACACCTTGCATTGAATCCCGGCTATATATAGTTTTACTCATTCAAGGGTTTTTCTTTATTTTTACCATGTTCTACTCTGTAGAATAATAGTGAAGACATCAAAACCACGAAATAACACATATGGAATCATGTAGTAACCAAAAAAGTGTTAAACAAATATTTTATATTTGAGATTCTTCAAATAGCCACCCTTTGCATTGATGACAGCTTTGCACACTCTTGGCAGAAGATAGCCCTATTTGGTAAGTTTCTTCAAGTGCAGTCCCAAAAACCATCAAGCGATATGATGAAACTGGCTCTCATGAGGACCGCCCAGGAAAGGAAGACCCAGTGTTACCTCTGCTGCAGAGTAAGTTCATTAGAGTTATGATTCTGCTTCACAGAGTTCAAGTAACTGTTCAGAGGAGACTGTATGAATCAGGCCTTCATGGTCGAATTGCTGCAAAGAAACCACTACTAATGTCACAACTTTGATGCCTCTCCTTGTTCGGGTGGTGTTCGGCGGTCGACGTCACTGGTCTTCTAGCCATCGCTGAACCATTTGTTATTTTCCATTTGTTTTGTCTTGTTTTTCCACACACCTGGTTTTCATTTCCCAATTACTGGTCATGTATTTAACCCTCTGTTTCCCCCATTTCTTAGTGTGTGATTGTTATTTGTTCAGGTCGGAATGTTCCGGCTGGTTTGTACCGGGTGCTGTTTAGCACCCATGTTTTTGTGGCAACCGTTCTTTTAGCACTTTGTAAATGGTTTACTTTGTGCTGTCGAGTAAAGTGTGTTGTTTCACTCATCTCTGCCTTCCTGTGCCTGACTTTATACAACCTGACAACATTAAGAAGAAGAGACTTGCTTGGGCCAAGAAACACAAGCAATGGACATTAGACCGGTGGAAATTTGTCATTTGGTCTAGAGTCCAAATTGGAGATTTTTGGTTCATGTCTTTGTGAGACGCGGTGTGGGTGAGCGGATGATCTCCGCATGTGTATTTCCCACCGTGAAGCATGGAGGAGGAGATATTATGGTGTGGGGGTGCTTTGCTGGTGACACTGTCTGTGATTTACTTTGAATTCAAGGCACACTTAACCAGCATTCTGCAGCGATATGCCATCCCATCTGGTTTGGGCTTAGTGGGATTATCATTTGTTTTTCAACAGGACAATGACCCAACACACCTCCAGGCTGCGTAAGGGCTACTTGACCAAGAAGGAGAGTGATGGAGTGCTGCATTAGATGACCTGGCCTCCACAATCCCCCAAAATGAAACAAATTGAGATGGTTTGGGATGAGTCAGACCACAGAGTGAAGGAAAAGCAGCCAAGTGCTCAGTATATGTGGGAACTCCTTCAAGACTGTTGGAAAAGCATTCCAGGTGAAGCTGGTTGAGATAATGCCAAGAGTGTGCAAAGCTGTTATCAAGGCAAAGGGTGGCTACTTTGAAGAATCTCAAATATAAAATATATTTTAATTTGTTTAACACTTTTTTTTGGTTACTACATGTTTCCATATGTGTTATTTCATAGTTTTGATGTCTTCACTATTATTCCACAATGTAAAAATAAAGAAAAGCCCTTGAATGAGTAGGTGTTCTAAAACGTTTGACCGGTAGTGTATAAACATAAATAAACAAACACTCAAAAACATCATGTACACACACACTCACCAGCAGGTTCTCAGGTTTGATGTCTCTGTGTACGATGTTGAGGCTGTGCAGGTACTTGATGGCACTGGCCAGGTTATAAATCATCCCACTTGCATCTCTCTCTGTATATTTATTCGAGGAGGTGATGGAATCAAATAGGTCACCCCCCTGTGGACCATACACACATTACACCTCACAACACGAAGCGTTGTAATGAACAGTGTTGACCTGCATGACTCTATCCATAACAGGGTGTAATCTATGACCATCTTGACCAGCTTGTCCGAGTCTGGTGTAGCGGTCTAAGCTCCGGACTGTCTATGCCCTGTCCTCTGTTTCCCTCTCTAAACCTGTCTCCAAATCTATTCTGTTCGTCTAACTGTTCTGTCAACTCACCTTGACCAGCTCCATGACCAGGTAAAGCTCGCTGTAGGTGTCCATTTCCTCGATCAGCAGGACAATGTTGGGATGTTTGACACGACGGAGGATGGACACCTCGTTCTGGATCATGTGTTCCTGGGGAATAACATCAAGGAACGGTCAGGTTACAGATGTTAATAGTAGCTTAATAGTACTGTAGTGCAGGTAATAATAATATAATAATACTAATATAGAGGTAGGGTCTCACTAGCCAGCTTTGAGATCTTGCTGGATAGGCTATTAGCGAATGTGACATATTTCTAAGATACACCCACAAAAAGAGAGCTCTGCAATTCCCTTTCGGTATAACTGGGCCAAAACAGGAGTAGTTCTCACCTTTCCCCTACATTTGACTTTGTTGATGATCTTCAGGGCGTATTCTCTGCCCGTACATCTCTCCACACACTCTCTGACAACAGCAAAGGTACCGTCACCTAAAGTCCTCCCCACCTTGTACCTCTCAGCGATGGACGGAGGGACGGAGGGACATTCATCACTCAGCAGGTTCAGCTCCGCTATCAAACCAGGCAAGCAGGAGAGTTCGGTCATGTCTGCTACTGCACTCTCCACTCCACAGTCCCCAGATTAATAAGAGCTAGATTCAATCTGTATTACGGAAGATCAGCGCTATAGCCCAATATAAACGTAAAAGTAATTTCCAATTGAGCCGACAAATTCAGCGTTTACCGTAAATTCAGTCTCCTTGAACGTGGGAACATTGCCTTCAAATGTCAGTCACGCTATAGTGCTGAACTTCCATGAGACGGATTGCACCTAGTCCTAAGTCTCTGTACAATAGGCACCCTATCCCCTATACAGTGCACTACTTTTACTTACAGTTCACTATAAAGGGAATAGGCTGCAATTTGAGACCTATCCAATGCCTTCTAGAGCATGCTCAATGGAAAAGCTGCCCTTAAACATGTATACAGTACGTCCTCTCTACTACCTTCACTTCCTGCTCCATCTCCCTCATCCATGGAGCTACACACCTTGGTGGAGGCTAGAGACAGAGATGAGCCACTGTGTTGGGACCCCTAAGGCACAGAGAGATCATAAATGCTTTTTGAACACATTAATTTGGACAGTTTGGGCATCTATAGGGGACTATATATAGGGGGATATATATAGGGGACTATCTAAAGGGGAATATATATAGGGGGATATATATAGGGGACTATCTAAAGGGGAATATATATAGGGGGATATATATAGGGGACTATCTAAAGGGGACTATATATAGGGGGATATATATAGGGGACTATCTAAAGGGGAATATATATAGGGGGATATATATAGGGGACTATCTAAAGGGGAATATATATAGGGGGCCATCTATAGGGGACTATCTAAAGGGGACTATATATAGGGGGGCATCTACGGGGGACTATATATAGGGGAATATCAATAGGGGACTATATACAGGGGACTATCTAAAGGGGACTATCAATAGGGGGATATATATAGGGGCTATCAATAGGGAACTATATAAAGGGGGATATATATATATAGGGGCTATCAATAGGGGACTATATAAAGGGGGCTATCAATAGGGGACTATATAAAGGGGGCTATCAATAGGGGACTATCTATAGGGGACTATATATAGGAGCATATCTATGGGGGACTATATATAGCGGGCAGCAGTAAGCCTAGTGGTTAGAGCGTTGAGCCAGTAACTGAAAGGTTGCGAGATCAAATCTACGAGCTGACAAGTAAAAAATCTGTCGTTCTGCCCCTGAACAAGGCAGTTAACCCACTGTTCCTAGGCCGTCATTGTGAATAGGAATTTGTTCTTAACTGACTTGCCTAGTTAAATTTAAAAAATGAAATAAATATAGGGGACTAAATATAAATATAGGGAGCGTCTATAGGTGACTATCTATAGGAGGCTATGGGCTCTGTTCAATCAGATCCATTTTAGCCCACATCCACATAGCGTTGTTTTGAAGGTGTCGGAGGTGGAACTGCTTTAGAGCTGTGAAATCCACATGCTCCTGGAATTATATCTAAAGCGAACATTGCCATTGGCTGCACAGAGTCGCATTAAGAGAAATCCAATGCAGCCTTGTTTACAAGTTCAAACACTGGAATGTGACGTGTAATCTATACCTTGATTAGGCTGATATAAATCCGAATTATTTTTTAATAATGATTTGAATGATTTTCAAATTGTAGGCTATAGACTACACTTTCTCGTTCTGAACTTCTAATGGGAGTGGGATGGGTGTGGCTTTGTGACAATGATCAAGAGCAGCAGCTCACCGATTTGACAGCTCCGTTATACCTCCGACACCGCCCAAAACATTAGCTATGTGGGTGCCGGCTACCACCGGTTAACGCTTGATCTGATTGAATCTAGGCTTATGTTAAAGCGTTGTGATTATATTAGTAAAGCATTGTTTGGTCCTACCCTGTGTCGTCGGAGGCTGGCAGGACTGGTAGGAGAGGGGCTGGGGGACTTCCCAGATCGAGGAGTCGACAGCTGACTGCCTACCGTCCCATTGGCTACAGTACAGACACAAGAGGTTAGAGGTTAGAGAAAAACACTCCTCACTCAGTTGGTTGCTGATAAGAAGGACAAATACATTGCTAAAAAAGTTGTTGATTCTGCAGATTAATTACTTATGCATGCACAAAAACACACACACTCACAGGGCCATACCTGAGCCTGAGCTTCGGCGTGAGCCTCCTCCTCTGGGTGAGCCTCCTCCTCTGGGTGAGTAGCGTCCTAGCAGAGAGGAGATCCGACCATATGACGTCGACTTCACCACCCTACACTCTGGAGGGAGAGGACACTGTCAGATACACACACACACACATAAACATCTACAGTACACACACACACTAATTCCAAGGAAATTCTCATTTCAATGTTATGGTACTGTTATTATAATTATCTCACCACTCTCATCTAAGAGGAAGTCATCTTGGTAGCGAAACTTCTCTGGACCACAGGCCATAAAGATGTCATCGTCACCAAAGAAGTCCTGAAGGCATGTCACCTGGAACAGACAGACAGCCAGACACTGTCAGTCACCTGGAACAAGGACACCACAAACAACTAGTCTTCACACGCTCTCCTCACCATCTCTCCCCATTCCTGCTATCACCCTCCCAGCCTCACCCTCTCCTCTCTCTCCACTCCCCACTTCTCCCACCTCCTCACCCCTCCCCCATATCCCTTCTCCTCTCTCCATGATCCCCCCTCCCCACCTCCTTTCCTGCTCCCCGTCTTCACCCTCACCAACCTTCTCCTCCTTCCTCCTCCCATACAGTCATATAGGCCAACAGCCTTAATGCATGTACAAGAAAAATACTGACTCATAGCTACAACATTAGCACTGGAATTAAATGCCTCCTACTCAGAGACAGGCTCTTCCAGAGACAGGTGGTTTCAGAGACAGACTTTTTCAGAGACCAGCTACTGACAGGCTGTACAAGAAACAAGCTACTGAGAGGCTGTCGGGTGGATAACAGCGTTTGGCCATTAACCAAAAGGTTGCTGGTTCGAATCCCGGAGCAGACTAGCTGAAAAATCAGTTGATGTGCCCTCAAGCAAGTCACTTAAACCCAGTTAAGAGTGTCTGCTAAATTACTTAAACGTAATGTTTAAAGAAATTGGCTATTGGCAAGCTGTTTCAGGCTACTGACTGTTTCAGAGAGAGGCTAGTATCTGTCTTAGATCTGTTCATTCATTATTGAGCGACATTAGACAGACTGCTACAGTATGTCAAGCAGGAATGTCCATTATCAGAGATGCGTGTGGCGGGGAGAGGGAATGTATTCATATCAATAACATGTACAAGTAGTCATCAGGTTGAATATGATTACAGTAGCAATCAGTAACAGAATGTCAATGTAACTCTAATCAATGTCTGAAATTAGCTTATAACCAGTATGTAAATCACACTGGGTGTTTATGAAGCACTGAGAAGTTCCAGCTGGCTGCTATATTACTACAACTGCATCCCAAATGGAAAGTAGTGCACTATATTGGGAATAGGGTGTCATTTGGGACACAGCCTGCAGCTGCAGTGGAGGAGATGAATTATGAATGGCTTCAGACGGGAAGTCAGCACAACTGTACGTGGCTCCATTACTGTTCTGTAGCAGCTCCCTAACACACAGTTACTGTGGAGTCAGACACTTAGCAACACTACACTACATGAAGCAAAGCTCCATTCACCACTCTGCTGACAGTACTCACGTTAGTCCAGGATTCTCAGCTGTAAGTTGTTGTATTTTCACCTCAGACAGATCACGTCAACAGGTCAGGTACTTTTTAGCCCAACCCTGACCCCCACTGTGTAGAACTGTACTGTATAGCCCAACCCCGATACCCACGGTACAGAACTGTACTGTATGGTCCAACCCTGATACCCACGGTACAGAACTGTACTGTATGGTCCAACCGTGAAACCCACTGTATAGAACTGTACTGTATGGCCCAACCCTGATACCCACTGTATAGAACTGTACTGTATGTTCCAACTGTGAAACCCACTGTATAGAACTGTACTGTATGGTCCAACCCTGATACCCACTGGATAGAACTGTACTGTATGGTCCAACCCTGATACCCACTGGATAGAACTGTACTGTATGGCCCAACCCTGATACCCACTGTATAGAACTGTACTGTATGGTCCAACTGTGAAACCCACTGTATAGAACTGTACTGTATGGTCCAACCCTGATACCCACTGGATAGAACTGTACTGTATGGTCCAACCCTGATACCCACTGGATAGAACTGTACTGTATGGTCCAACCCTGATACCCACTGGATAGAACTGTACTGTATAGCCCAAAACTGATACCCACTGAATAGAAGGTACAACCTCTATGTTGTGAGTGGCTACCTGGTTGATCCTGCCAGTACCATATACTTGTCTCAAAGATTAAGCCATGCAAGTCTAAGTACACACGGACAGTACAGGGAAACTGCGAATGGCTAATTAAATCAGTATAGAACTGTACATTATAGACCAACTCTGATAAACACTATATAGAAGTGTACTGTATGGTCCAACCCTGATACCCACTGTATAGAACTGTACTCTATAACCCAACCTAGTTACACACTGTAAAGAACTGTACTCTATAACCCAACCTAGTTACACACTGTAAAGAACTGTACTTTATAGCCCAAACCTGTTACTTACTGTATAGAACTGTACAGTACGGTCCAACCCTGATACCCACTGTATATAACTGTACTCTATAGCCCAACTCTGTCACCCACTGTCTTGAAGTGCACTGTATGGTCCAACCCTGAAACCCACTATATAGAACTGTACTCTGTAGCCCAACTCTGTCACCCACTGTCTTGAAGTGCACTGTATAGCCCAACCCTGATACCCACTGTATAGAACTGTACTGTATGGTCCAACCCTGTTACCAACTGTATATAACTGTACAGAATAGCACAACAATTTTACCCACTGATAAAATAGCTGCTCATCCCAAACCTGTTACTTACTGTATAGAACTGTACTGTATGGTTCAACCCTGATACCAACTGTGTAGAACTGTACTCTATAGCCCAACCCTGATACCCACTGTACAGAACTGGACTGTATAGCCCAAACCTGTTACTTACTGTATAGAACTGTACTGTATGGTTCAACCCTGATACCAACTGTGTAGAACTGTACTCTATAGCCCAACCCTGTAACTCAATTTCTAGATCTGACTGTATAGCCCAACCCTGATACCACCTGTATACAACTATACTGTATAGCCCTTCCCTGTTACCCACTGGATAGAACTGTACTGTATAGCCCAACCCTGATACCCACTGTACAGAACTGGACTGTATAGCCCAACCCTGATACCCACTGTATAGAACTATTCTCTATAGCCCAACCCTGATACCAACTGTATAGAACTATACTTTTTAGCCCAACCCTGATACCCACTGTATAGAAGTGTACAGTATGGTCCAACCCTGATACCATCTATATTGAACTGTACTTTGTAGCCCAACCCTGATACCCACTGTATAGAACTTTACTGTATGGCCCAACCCTGAAATCCATTAGTCTCACTTAGTAGCACAGAGAGCATATTAAGCCTCATAAATCATCAACTGGAGAAACAATGATATTGTACCTGAAGTGTGTGACTGGAGAACTCTTGTCAATACTTTCTAATTCTACCATCATTATTAATGAGACAGACATTACAGATGAATCCCTGAATGCATTTCATCTGCATGATATTGATGATGGAATATACAGCTACTATCTCCGGTCATGTCTGGGCCATACGAGTACCTTACACCATTCTCTAGCCTTCCTCGATAGCACTGACATAAACACTGTTCTTAAACACTGAGCCACACACAGACAACATTCCCACTGCACCACTCTGCCGCAGAGGCTGTTCCTTAGCAACCAGATCACCATAGAAACCGTCCAGGAGAGAAAAAAGAAAAACTACATCAGAGTTTCTTTGATAGAACCAATATAAAAGAGGAGAGACGGACTATTAATAGGCATACCGCAACTAAACATCATGATTCCCAACTCTACTTGCCTCTCTGAATCACTTCTCCTTTTTACTCTCTCCAGTAATCCTGTATTCAGGACTCTGTGTTAAAGGTCTGTGTTCATGGGATTTAAACCATATAGTCATCTGGTCATAAAGGCTATACCTCAAAAATATTGAAAGGTCATTCATTGTGAAAATGTCTCAGTGAAACTGTGCTCCTGAAACGCCTAATGACTGGGTTAATAAAGGATGATAAGACAGCAGACTGAGTCCCAGAAACCTACTTCTAACTCTAATTGCCTTATAGCCCATCCCTCTGAGTCTGTGGGGGAAGCTAAGCCTGAGAACCAGGCAGTAAATTCACTAGTATAACCGTAATTCATAACCCACCAGCTTCCCGTCCACGGTGTACAGTCTCTTGACAACCCCAGAGTCCAGCTTGATGGCGTCTGTAATGTCAGAGAGAACCTGTTCAAAGGAGTGGGCAGTCTTCTTGTTGAGGAGGATGCGGATGGCCTTACGAGGCTTCACCCCGCTGCGGATTATGGTGACCAGTTTGGGCCGAATGAAGTCCTTACTCTCCCTGGTCTCCGGGGCCCCAGCCTTGGCACTGCCCAGGGATGGGGGGCCACGTGCAGAGGCAGCCACAGCTGTCTTCACCCCAACTGACCAGCTGGGGTTGACATTCTTAGTGTAGTCCAGCTTCTTGTATGACTCTATGGAGCCACACACATAGCTCTCTCCTGCAGATAGGCAACACACAGAGATAGGCCTACATGGTCACAGTAACCATAGAGTCACATCACTCAATGCACCACATAATGACAAAGCTATTGACATTTAGATTATAGAGTTTACAGACATATTGGAAATATACTATATGCCTACTATATAGGCCAACTGGAGCAGGTCACTCATTGTACAGTGGGAAACCTAGAAAAAGGCACAACTTAATTTGTTCTCAGACTTCTACTGTCCCAACCCTTAGGGTTAGCTGCTCAATACTGTCCCATCCCTTAGGATTAGCTACTCAATACTGTCCCATCCCTTAGGATTAGCTGCTCAATACTGTCCATTCCCTTAGAGTTAGCTGCACAAAAGTGTCCCATCCCATCCCTTATGGTTAGCTGCTCAATACTGTCTCATCCCATCCCTTAGGCTTAGATGCTAAATACTGTCTCATCCCAACCCTTAGGGTTAGCTGCTCAATACTGTCCCATCCCTTAGGGTTAGCTGCTAAATACTGTCTCATCCCATCCCTTAGGGTTAGCTGCTAAATACTGTCTCATCCCAACCCTTAGGGTTAGCTGCTCAATACTGTCTCATCCCAACCCTTAGGGTTAGCTGCTAAATACTGTCTCATCCCATCCCTCAGGGTTAGCTGCTCAATAATGTCTCATCCCAACCCTTAGGGTTAGCTGCTCAATACTGTCTCATCCCATCCCTTAGGTTTAGCTGCTCAATACTGTCTCATCCCATCCCTTAGGGTTAGCTGCTCAATACTGTCTCATCCCAACCCTTAGGGTTAGCTGCTCAATACTGTCTCATCCCATCCCTTAGGTTTAGCTGCTCAATACTGTCTCATCCCATCCCTCAGGGTTAGCTGCTCAATGCTGTCTCATCCCAACCCTTAGGGTTAGCTGCTCAATACTGTCTCATCCCAACCCTTAGGGTTAGCTGCTCAATACTGTCTCATCCCATCCCTTAGGTTTAGCTGCTAAATACTGACTCATCCCAACACTTTGGGTTAGCTGCTAAATACTGTCTCATCCCAACCCTTAGGGTTAGCTGCTCAATACTGTCCCATCCCTTAGGGTTAGCTGCTCAATACTGTCTCATCCCTTAGGGTTAGCTGCTCAATACTGTCTCATCCCATCCCTTAGGCTTAGCTGCTCAATACTGTCTCACCCCAACACTTAGGGTTAGCTGCTCAATACTGTCCCCTCAGTTAGGGTTAGCAGCTCAATACTGTCCCATCCCTTAGGGTTAGCTGCTCAATACTGTCTCATCCCATCCCTTATCGTTAGCTGCTCAATACGGTCTCATCCCATCCCGTAGGCTAAGCTGCTCAATACTGTCCCATCCCTTAGGGTTAGCTGCTAAATACTGTCTCATCCCAACCCTTAGGGTTAGCTGCTAAATACTATATTATCCCATCCCTCAGGGTTAGCTGCTCAATGCTGTCTCATCCCAACCCTTAGGGTTAGCTGCTCAATACTTTCTCATCCCATCTCTTAGGGTAAGCTGCTCAATACTGTCTCATCCCAACCCTTAGGTTTAACTGCTCAATACTGTCTACTCCCTTAGGGTTAGCTGCTCAATACTGTCCCATCCCTTAGGGTTAGCTGCTCAATATTGTCCCATCCCTTAGGGTTATCTGCTCAATATTGTGCCATCCCTTAGGGTTAGCTGCCCAATACTGTCCCATCCTATCCCTTAGGGTTAGCTGCCCAATACTGTCCCATCCTATCCCTTAGGGTTAGCTGCTCAATACTGTCCCATCCTATCCCTTAGGGTTAGCTGCTCAATACTGTCCCATCCCATCCCATCCCTTAGGGTTAGCTGCTCAATACTGTCCCATCCCATCACTTGGGGTTAGCTGCTCAATACGGTCTCATCCCATCTCTTAGGGTTAGCTGCTCAATACTGTCCCATCCCTTAGGGTTAGCTGCTCAATATTGTCCCATCCCATCCCTTAGGGTTACCTGCTCAATACTGTCCCATCCCATCCCTTGGGGTTAGCTGCTCAATACGGTCTCATCCCATCCCTTAGGCTTAGCTGCTCAATACAGTCTCAACCCAACCCTTAGGGTTAGCTGCTCAATACTGTCTCACCCCAACCCTTAGGGTTAGCTGCTCAATACTGTCTCAATCCAACCCTTAGGGCTAGCTGCTAAATACGGTCTCACCCCATCCCTTAGGGTTAGCTGCTCAATACTGTCTCATCCCTTAGGGTTAGCTGCTAAATACTGTCTCAATCCAACCCTTAGGGTTAGCTGCCAAATACTGTCTCACCCCAACCCTTAGGGTTAGCTGCTAAATACTGTCTCATCCCAACCCTTAGGGTTAGCTGCTAAATACTGTCTCATCCCATCCCTCAGGGTTAGCTGCTCAATAATGTCTCATCCCAACCCTTAGGGTTAGCTGCTCAATACTGTCTCATCCTATCCCTTAGGTTTAGCTGCTCAATACTGTCTCATCCCATCCCTCAGGGTTAGCTGCTCAATGCTGTCTCATCCCAACCCTTAGGGTTAGCTGCTCAATACTGTCCCCTCCCTTAGGGTTAGCTGCTAAATACTGACTCATCCCAACACTTTGGGTTAGCTGCTAAATACTGTCTCATCCCAACCCTTAGGGTTCGCTGCTCAATACTGTCCCCTCCGTTAGGGTTAGCTGCTCAATACCGTCTCATCCCTTAGGGTTAGCTGCTCAATACTGTCTCATCCCATCCCTTAGGCTTAGCTGCTCAATACTGTCCCATCCCTTAGGGTTAACTGCTAAATACTGTCTCATCCCATCCCTTAAGGTTAGCTGCTAAATACTGTCTCATCCCAACCCTTAGGGTTAGCTGCTCAATACTGTCTCACCCCAACACTTAGGGTTAGCTGCTCAATACTGTCCCCTCAGTTAGGGTTAGCAGCTCAATACTGTCCCATCCCTTAGGGTTAGCTGCTCAATACTGTCTCATCGCATCCCTTATCGTTAGCTGCTCAATACGGTCTCATCCCATCCCTTAGGCTAAGCTGCTCAATACTGTCCCATCCCTTAGGGTTAGCTGCTAAATACTGTCTCATCCCAACCCTTAGGGTTAGCTGCTAAATACTATATTATCCCATCCCTCAGGGTTAGCTGCTCAATACTTTCTCATCCCATCTCTTAGGGTAAGCTGCTCAATACTGTCTCATCCCAACCCTTAGGTTTAGCTGCTCAATACTGTCCCCTCCCTTAGGGTTAGCTGCTCAATACTGTCCCATCCCTTAGGGTTAGCTGCTCAATATTGTCCCATCCCTTAGGGTTATCTGCTCAATATTGTGCCATCCCTTAGGGTTAGCTGCCCAATACTGTCCCATCCTATCCCTTAGGGTTAGCTGCTCAAAACTGTCCCATCCCTTAGGGTTAGCTGCCCAATACTGTCCCATCCTATCCCTTAGGGTTAGCTGCTCAATACTGTCCCATCCCATCACTTGGGGTTAGCTGCTCAATACGGTCTCATCCTATCCCTTAGGGTTAGCTGCTCAATACTGTCCCATCCCTTAGGGTTAGCTGCTCAATATTGTCCCATCCCATCCCTTCGGGTTAGCTGCTCAATATGGTCTCATCCCATCCCTTAGGCTTAGCTGCTCAATACAGTCTAATTCCAACCCATAGGGTTAGCTGCTCAATACTGTCCCATCCCTTAGGGTTAGCTGCTAAATACTGTCTCAATCCAACCCTTAGGGTTAGCTGCCAAATACTGTCTCATCCCATCTCTTAGGGTTAGCTGCTCAATACTGTCTCATCCCAAACCTTAGGGTTAGCTGCTCAATACTGTCCCCTCCCTTAGGGTTAGCTGCTCAATATTGTCCCATCCTATCCCTTAGGGTTAGCTGCTCAATACTGTCCCATCCCATCCCTTAGGGTTAGCTGCTCAATACTGTCCCATCCCAACCCTTAGGGTTACCTGCTCAATACTGTCCCCTCCCTTAGGGTTAGCTGCTCAATATTGTCCCATCCCTTAGGGTTACCTGCTCAATACTGTCCCATCCCATCCCTTGGGGTTAGCTGCTCAATACTGTCCCATCCCAACCCTTAGGGTTACCTGCTCAATACTGTCCCATCCCTTAGGGTTAGCTGCTAAATACTGCCCCATCCCATCCCTTATGGTTAGCTGCTAAATACGGTCTCACCCCAACCCTTAGGGTTAGCTGCTAAATACTGTCTCACCCCATCCCTTAGGGTTAGCTGCTAAATACTGTCTCACCCCAACCCTTAGGGTTAGCTGCTATATACTGTCTCATCCCATCCCTTAGGGTTAGCTGCTCAATACTGTCCCATCCCTTAGGGTTAGCTGCTCAATACTGTCTCACCCCAACCCTTAGGGTTAGCTGCTCAATACTGTCCCATCCCTTAGGGTTAGCTGCTAAATACTGCCCCATCCCATCCCTTATGGTTAGCTGCTAAATACTGTCTTACCCCAACCCTTAGGGTTAGCTGCTCAATACTGTCTCATCCCATCCCTTAGGCTTAGCTGCTCAATACTGTCCCATCCCTTAGGGTTAACTGCTAAATACTGTCTCATCCCATCCCTTAAGGTTAGCTGCTAAATACTGTCTCATCCCAACCCTTAGGGTTAGCTGCTCAATACTGTCTCACCCCAACACTTAGGGTTAGCTGCTCAATACTGTCCCCTCAGTTAGGGTTAGCAGCTCAATACTGTCCAATCCATTAGGGTAACCTGCTCAATACTGTCCCATCCCATCCCTTGGGGTTAGCTGCTCAATACTGTCCCATCCCAACCCTTAGGGTTACCTGCTCAATACTGTCCCATCCCATCCCTTAGGCTTAGCTGCTCAATACTGTCCCATCCCTTAGGGTTAGCTGCTAAATACTGCCCCATCCCATCCCTTATGGTTAGCTGCTAAATACGGTCTCACCCCAACCCTTAGGGTTAGCTGCTAAATACTGTCTCACCCCATCCCTTAGGGTTAGCTGCTAAATACTGTCTCACCCCAACCCTTAGGGTTAGCTCCTATATACTGTCTCATCCCATCCCTTAGGGTTAGCTGCTCAATACTGTCCCATCCCTTAGGGTTAGCTGCTCAATACTGTCTCACCCCAACCCTTAGGGTTAGCTGCTCAATACTGTCTCACCCCAACCCTTAGGGTTAGCTGCTCAATACTGTCCCATCCCTTAGGGTTAGTTGCTAAATACTGCCCCATCCCATCCCTTATGGTTAGCTGCTAAATACTGTCTTACCCCAACCCTTAGGGTTAGCTGCTCAATACTGTCTCATCCCATCCCTTAGGCTTAGCTGCTCAATACTGTCCCATCCCTTAGGGTTAACTGCTAAATACTGTCTCATCCCATCCCTTAAGGTTAGCTGCTAAATACTGTCTCATCCCAACCCTTAGGGTTAGCTGCTCAATACTGTCTCACCCCAACACTTAGGGTTAGCTGCTCAATACTGTCCCCTCAGTTAGGGTTAGCAGCTCAATACTGTCCAATCCATTAGGGTTACCTGCTCAATACTGTCCCATCCCATCCCTTGGGGTTAGCTGCTCAATACTGTCCCATCCCAACCCTTAGGGTTACCTGCTCAATACTGTCCCATCCCATCCCTTAGGCTTAGCTGCTCAATACTGTCCCATCCCTTAGGGTTAGCTGCTAAATACTGCCCCATCCCATCCCTTATGGTTAGCTGCTAAATATGGTCTCACCCCAACCCTTAGGGTTAGCTGCTAAATACTGTCTCACCCCATCCCTTAGGGTTAGCTGCTAAATACTGTCTCACCCCAACCCTTAGGGTTAGCTGCTATATACTGTCTCATCCCATCCCTTAGGGTTAGCTGCTCAATACTGTCCCATCCCTTAGGGTTAGCTGCTCAATACTGTCTCACCCCAACCCTTAGGGTTAGCTTCTCAATACTGTCTCACCCCAACCCTTAGGGTTAGCTGCTAAATACTGCCCCATCCCATCCCTTATGGTTAGCTGCTCAATACTGTCTCACCCCAACCCTTAGGGTTAGCTGCTCAATACTGTCTCATCCCATCCCTTAGGCTTAGCTGCTCAATACTGTCCCATCCCTTAGGGTTAACTGCTAAATACTGTCTCATCCCATCCCTTAAGGTTAGCTGCTAAATACTGTCTCATCCCAACCCTTAGGGTTAGCTGCTCAATACTGTCTCACCCCAACACTTAGGGTTAGCTGCTCAATACTGTCCCCTCAGTTAGGGTTAGCAGCTCAATACTGTCCCATCCCTTAGGGTTAGCTGCTCAATACTGTCTCATCGCATCCCTTATCGTTAGCTGCTCAATACGGTCTCATCCCATCCCGTAGGCTAAGCTGCTCAATACTGTCCCATCCCTTAGGGTTAGCTGCTAAATACTGTCTCATCCCAACCCTTAGGGTTAGCTGCTAAATACTATATTATCCCATCCCTCAGGGTTAGCTGCTCAATACTTTCTCATCCCATCTCTTAGGGTAAGCTGCTCAATACTGTCTCATCCCAACCCTTAGGTTTAGCTGCTCAATACTGTCCCCTCCCTTAGGGTTAGCTGCTCAATACTGTCCCATCCCTTAGGGTTAGCTGCTCAATATTGTCCCATCCCTTAGGGTTATCTGCTCAATATTGTGCCATCCCTTAGGGTTAGCTGCCCAATACTGTCCCATCCTATCCCTTAGGGTTAGCTGCTCAATACTGTCCCATCCCATCACTTGGGGTTAGCTGCTCAATACGGTCTCATCCTATCCCTTAGGGTTAGCTGCTCAATACTGTCCCATCCCTTAGGGTTAGCTGCTCAATATTGTCCCATCCCATCCCGTAGGGTTATCTGCTCAATACTGTCCCATCCCATCCCTTGGGGTTAGCTGCTCAATACGGTCTCATCCCATCCCTTAGGCTTAGCTGCTCAATACAGTCTCATCCCAACCCATAGGGTTAGCTGCTCAATACTGTCTCACCCCAACCCTTAGGGTTAGCTGCTAAATACTGTCTCATCCCATCCCTTAGGGTTAGCTGCTCAATACTGTCCCATCCCTTAGGGTTAGCTGCTAAATACTGTCTCAATCCCATCTCTTAGGGTTAGCTGCTCAATACTGTCTCATCCCAACCCTTAGGGTTAGCTGCTCAATACTGTCCCCTCCCTTAGGGTTAGCTGCTCAATATTGTCCCATCCTATCCCTTAGGGTTAGCTGCTCAATACTGTCCCATCCCATCCCTTAGGGTTAGCTGCTCAATACTGTCCCATCCCAACCCTTAGGGTTAGCTGCTCAATATTGTCCCATCCCTTAGGGTTACCTGCTCAATACTGTCCCATCCCATCCCTTGGGGTTAGCTGCTCAATACTGTCCCATCCCAACCCTTAGGGTTACCTGCTCAATACTGTCCCATCCCATCCCTTAGGCTTAGCTGCTCAATACTGTCCCATCCCTTAGGGTTAGCTGCTAAATACTGCCCCATCCCATCCCTTATGGTTAGCTGCTAAATACTGTCTCACCCCAACCCTTAGGGTTAGCTGCTAAATACTGCCTCACCCCAACCCTTAGGGTTAGCTGCTAAATACGGTCTCACCCCAACCCTTAGGGTTAGCTGCTAAATACTGTCTCACCCCATCCCTTAGGGTTAGCTGCTAAATACTGTCTCATCCCATCCCTTAGGGTTAGCTGCTCAATACTGTCCCATCCCTTAGGGTTAGCTGCTCAATACTGTCTCACCACAACCCTTAGGGTTAGCTGCTCAATACTGTCTCACCCCAACCCTTAGGGTTAGCTGCTCAATACTGTCTCACCCCAACCCTTAGGGTTAGCTGCTAAATACTGTCTCACCCCATCCCTTAGGGTTAGCTGCTAAATACTGTCTCACCCCAACCCTTAGGGTTAGCTGCTATATACTGTCTCATCCCATCCCTTAGGGTTAGCTGCTCAATACTGTCCCATCCCTTAGGGTTAGCTGCTCAATACTGTCTCACCCCAACCCTTAGGGTTAGCTGCTCAATACTGTCTCACCCCAACCCTTAGGGTTAGCTGCTCAATACTGTCTCACCCCAACCCTTAGGGTTAGCTGCTCAATACTGTCCCATCCCTTAGGGTTAGCTGATCAATACTGTCTCATCCCAACCTTTAGGGTCGGGTTCTGGTTAAGGGTTAGCTTACCTTCCTCCAGCTGCTCCATGCCGGATATTCTCTTGGTCCCGTCGATAGAGTAGATGGTCCGGACCCCCTGGGGCATATTCACATTATCTGACAGGGAGCGGGTCAGATCAGCCAAAAGGGCTTCTATAGACCGGAACCTGTCCTGGGAAATAGCGTAGACAATCCCTTTGAAGTAGCGGTCTCCATTGCGATAAAAGCGGACCTTTTTGGCCTTCTTCTCCGAGGCTAGAGACTGCAGTGTCCGGGTCCTGTACAGACTACAGTGGGCGCTGCGAGTGGGGCTCTGCAGCCCGTTGTTCCTGGAGCCTATGCGGGTGTTTCTCTGGGCTTTCTCCCGCTCGTCAAAGTGCTCCAGCTCCATGACTGTAGTGATGTTACACAGAAAGAGACAAATCAGGGAGGGGAACATTATGAATGAGAACATTTAAACCTCAAGCAACTTATTTTCCTTTGCAGAATAAATAAGTCATCCTTTAGTTTTAGTTGAATGTCATATAGGCCTACTGGAGAGACTGGAGAGAGTAGAATCAATTGGATTTTGGCATGAACTATGAGGTCGGGTCCGACATTCAGTGGTGCTGAATGAACAGCGCCGCAGGTTCGGATCTCCTAGCAGCTAGCTAGGTAGTCTATAGCGGTGGTAGTAGTCAGATTGAACTCCGTGGTGCTGAACGGACGGCGCTGCTGTCTAGCCAGATAGAATTCTCCTGCTTGTGGGCAGTTTGTCACATACTGAAAATTAGCTCTTTCTGAGGCACATAGAAATCTGATTGGGGGCCATAGCACGCTCACACATGTCATGCTCTTTAGTTTCGTCCACCACCCAATTAGCACCGTGATTCTAATCAAACGTAACGTTTGTTTTGATCATATTAATTTCTGACAACATAACCCCAGCTGTTGTTAAATGAGACGGAACAACACATTATGGGATTTTAAAACATGTTTTGGGCAAATAACTACTTACCTTTAATTGAAGTCGGATGCAGTCAACCGTGGCAGTGTTTAGCAATTGCATGTATCAGCTTTCCAATAGGCTGTGTCAGTGCTGATATGTGTAGTATGATGGCCCGCCTGAGCGGCAGAAGAAGCATCCACCCCTTTGTTGCTCTTTGATTGAGCAAGTGTGAGCAGCACGAGCTGCAGCTGGTTTCTGTCTCTAGCAGTGATTTCCATTTGGCCGTCACTCATTGACATGCAGGTCTTCCAAGGGAAGCACCAAGCATCTCACCTCGCTATCACGCTCCCTTCTCTCTCGTATTCTCTCCAGCCCTCTAGATGCGCTGAGACAAGGGGCGTGGCGCAGGCGGTCATTACTCTACTAGTCTGTCAGTGCACTAAACTGCAATGACAGACACGAGACTTTTCAGCAACATGCTTGTTCAATAAGGCAGATAGACTAAATTAGTGCCATAGGGAATAGTTTGCCATTTGGTAAGCAGTCATGAGACAGCATGGGCATCTATCTGTATGCTGGTGCTGAGGAGGATGTCTAGCGCTGTCTGCAGTAGTGTACTATACTGCATACACAAACACAGGATGACCAAACCCAAACATGTCTGTAACAACCTAATAATGATTAAGCAGTACACACACACAAATATACAGTTGAAGTCGGAAGTGTACATACACCTCAGCCAAATACATTTAAACTCAGTTTCACAATTCCTGACATTCAATCCTAGTAAAAATTCCCTGTTTTAGGTCAGTTAGGATCACCACTTTATTTTAAGAATGTTAAATGTCAGAAAAATAGTGGAGAGAATGATTTATTTCAGCTTTCACTTCTTTCATCACATTCCCAGTGGGTCAGAAGTTTACATACACTCAATTAGTATTTGGTAGCATTGCCTTTAAATTGTTTAACTTGGGTCAAACGTGTCAGGTAGCCTTCCACAAGCTTCCCACAATAAGTTGGGTGAATTTTGGTCCATTCCTCCTGACAGAGCTGGTGTAACTGAGTCAGGTTTCTAGGCCTTCTTGCTCGCACATGCTTTTTCAGTTCTGCCCACAAATTTTCTATGGGATTGAGGTCAGGGCTTTGTGATGGCCACTCCAATACCTTGACTTTGTTGTCCTTAAGCCATTTTGCCACAACTTTGGAAGTATGCTTGGGGTCATTGTCCATTTGGAAGACCCATTTGCGACAAAGCTTTAACTTCCTGATTGATGTCTTGAGATGTTGCTTCCATATATCCACATAATTGTCCTACCTCATGTAGCCATCTATTTTGTGAAGTGCACCAGTCCCTCCGCAGCAAAGCATCCCCACAACATGATGCTGCCACCCCCGTGCTTCACGGTTGTGATGGTGTTCTTCGGCTTGCAAGCCTCCCCCTTTTTCCTCCAAACATAACAATGGTCATTTTGGCCAAAATGTTATATTTTTGTTTCATCAGACCGGAGGACATTTCTCCAAAAAGTATGATCTTTGTCCCCATGTGCAGTTGCAAACCGTAGTCTGGCTTTTTTATGGCGGGTTTGGAGCAGTGGCTTCTTCCTTGCTGAGCGGCCTTTCAGGTTATGTCGATATAGGACTCGTTTTACTGTGGATATAGATACTTTTGTACTGGTTTCATCCAGCATCTTCACAAGGTCCTTTGCTGTTGTTCTGGGATCGATTTTAACTTTTCGCACCAAAGTACGTTCATCTCTAGGAGACAGCATGTGTCTCCTTCCTGAGCAGTATGAGGGCTGCGTGGTCCCATGGTGTTTATACTTGCGTACTATTGTTTGTACAGATGAATGTGGTACCTTCAAGCATTTGGAAATTGCTCTCAAGGATTAACCAGACTTGTGGAGGTTTACATGTGGAGGTCTTGACTGATTTCTTTTGATTTTCCCGTGATGTCAAGCAAAGAGGCACTGAGACTGAAGGCAGGCCTTGAAATACATCCACAGGTACACCTCCAATTGACTCAAATTATGTCAATTAGCCTATCAGAAGCTTCTAAAGACATTACATCATTTTCTGGAATTTTCCAAGCTGTTTAAAGGCACAGTCAACTTAGTGTATGTAAACTTCTGACCCACTGAAATTGTGATACAGTGAATTATAAGTGAAATAATCAAACAATTGTTGGAAAAATGACTTGTGTCATGCACAAAGTAGATGTTCTAACCAACATGCCAAAACTATCGTTTGTTAAGAAGAAATGTGTGGAGTGGTTGAAAAAGGAGTTTTAATGACTCCAGCCTAATTTTGTGTAAACTTCTGACTTCTACTGTATATATAAATAAACAAAGGCTTCATAGCATACTGACTGTCACACCCTGACCTTAGAGCTTTTTATGTCTCTATTTTTGGTTTGGTCAAGGTGTGATTTGGGTGTTCCTTTTTCTATGTTTTTGTATTTCTTTGTTTTTGGCCGGGTATGGTTCTCAATCAGGGACAGCTGTCTATCATTGTCTCTATGACAATATGGTTCCCAATCAGAGACAATGATAGACAGCTGTCCCTGATTGGGAACCATACTTAGGTAGCCTTTTCCCACATGGTTTTTGTGGGTAGTTAATTTCTGTTTAGTGTTTTGCACCTTACAGGACTGTTTCGGTGATTCCCTTTGTTATTAGTGTTCAGTTTAAATAAAGTAAGCATGAACACTTACCACGCTGCTCTTTGGTCAGATGATTCCTCATCTTCCGACGACAAATACGGTTACACTGACAAAGTACTCATCGTTCACGGATTTGTTTTATATCTGAAGCAACATGGCAAACAAGTTAAATAGTCAAAACAAATATTTAAAAAAAATAGTTTTAGTAGCTATATTTCTTTGAGTTGACAATCCAAGAAGTTTGCAGCCATGAGTAGTTCCACAGTATATATACACTGCTCAAAAAAATAAAGGGAACACTTAAACAACACAATGTAACTCCAAGTCAATCACACTTCTGTGAAATCAAAATGTCCACTTAGGAAGCAACACTGATTGACAATACATTTCACATGCTGTTGTGCAAATGGAATAGACAACAGGTGGAAATTATAGGCATTTAGCAAGACACCCCCAATAAAGGAGTGGTTCTGCAGGTGGGGACCACAGACCACTTCTCAGTTCCTATGCTTCCTGGCTGATGTTTTGGTCACTTATGAATGATGGCGGTGCTTTCACTCTAGTGGTAGCATGAGACGGAGTCTACTACCCACACAAGTGGCTCAGGTAGTGCAGCTCATCCAGGATGGAACATCAATGCGAGATGTGGCAAGAAGGTTTGCTGTGTCTGTCAGCGTAGTGTCCAGAGCATGGAGGCGCTACCAGGAGACAGGCCAGTACATCAGGAGACGTGGAGGAGGCCATAGGAGGGCAACAACCCAGCAGCAGGACCGCTACCTCCGCCTTTGTGCAAGGAGGAGCAGGAGGAGCACTGCCAGAGCCCTGCAAAATGACATCCAGCAGGCCACAAATGTGCATGTGTCTGCTCAAATGGTCAGAAACAGACTCCATGAGGGTGGTATGAGTGCCCGACGTCCACAGGTGGGGGTTGTGCTTACAGCCCAACACCATGCAGGACGTTTGGCATTTGCCAGAGAACACCAAGATTGGCAAATTCGCCACTGGCACCCTGTGCTCTTCACAGATGAAAGCAGGTTCACACTGAGCACGTGACAGACGTGACAGAGTCTGGAGACGCCGTGGAGAGCGTTCGGTTGCCTGCAACATCCTCCAGCATGACCGGTTTGGCAGTGGGTCAGTCATGGTGTGGGGTGGCATTTCTTTGGGGGGCCGCACAGCCCTCCATGTGCTCGCCAGAGGTAGCCTGACTGCCATTAGGTACCGAGATGAAATCCTCAGACCCCTTGTGAGACCATATGCTGGTGTGGTTGGCCCTGGGTTCCTCCTAATGCAAGACAATGCTAGACCTCATGTGGCTGGAGTGTGTCAGCAGGTCCTGCAAGAGGAAGGCATTGATGCTATGGACTGGCCCGCCCGTTCCCCAGACCTGAATCCAATTGAGCACATCTGGGACATCATGTCTCGCTCCATCCACCAATGCCACGTTGCACCACAGACTGTCCAGGAGTTGGCGGATGCTTTAGTCCAGGTCTGGGAGGAGATCCCTCAGGAGACCATCCGCCACCTCATCAGGAGCATGCCCAGGCATTGTAGGGAGGTCATACAGGCACGTGGAGGCCACACACACTACTGAGCCTCATTTTGACTTGTTTTAAGGACATTACATTAAAGTTGGATCAGCCTGTAGTGTGGTTCACCACTTGAATTTTGAGTGTGACTCCAAATCCAGACCTCCATGGGTTGATAAATTTGATTTCCATTGATAATTTTTGTGTGATTGTGTTGTCAGCACATGCAACTATGTAAAGAAAAAATTATTTAATAAGAATATTTCATTCATTCAGATCTAGGATGTGTTATTTTAGTGTTCCCTTTATTTTTTTGAGCAGTGTATATATCTATATATAGAGAGAGAGAGAGAGAGAGAGAGGAAAGTGGAGAGTGGAGAGAGAGAGAGCGAGAATTAATAGAGCTGATTGTCAGATCATTAACAACACCCTCAGGTTATGTACAGTACAATTATTGATGATTGGGCAGACAGATGGAAAATACAGTGGTGACCTAATGGTTGTCTAACTCAGGACTGGTGTAGGGCGACAGAGAGCTGTTATGTTGTCTAACTCAGGGGGTAGTTGTGTAGGGAGACAGAGAGCTGTAATGTCTAACTCTGGAGGTAGTTGTGTAGGTAGAGAGATGTAATGTTGTCTAACTCAGTACTGGTGAAGGGAGACAGAGCTGTAATGTTGTCTAACTCAGGAGGTAGGGGTGTAGGGAGACAGAGAGCTGTAATGTCTAACTTAGGGGGTAGTGATGTAGGGCGACAGAGAGCTGTAATGTCTAACTCAGGGGGTAGTGGTGTAGGGAGACAGAGAGCTGTAATGTCTAACTCAGGAGGAAGTGGTGTAGGGAGACAGAGAGATGTCATGTCTAAGGGGGTAGTGGTGTAGGGAGACAGAGAGATGTCATGTCTAAGGGGGTAGTGGTGTATGGAGACAGAGAGCTGTAATGTCTAACTCAGGAGGTAGTGGTGTATGGAGACAGAGAGATGTCATGTCTAAGGGGGTAGTGGTGTAGGGAGACAGAGAGATGTCATGTCTAAGGGGGTAGTGGTGTAGGGAGACAGAGAGATGTCATGTCTAAGGGGGTAGTGGTGTAGGGAGACAGAGAGATGTCATGTCTAAGGGGGTAGTGGTGTAGGGAGACAGAGAGATGTCATGTCTAAGGGGGTAGTGGTGTAGGGAGACAGAGAGATGTCATGTCTAAGGGGGTAGTGGTGTAGGGAGACAGAGAGATGTCATGTTTAAGGGGGTAGTGGTGTAGGGAGACAGAGAGATGTCATGTCTAAGGGGGTAGTGGTGTAGGGAGACAGAGAGATGTCATGTCTAAGGGGGTAGTGGTGTAGGGAGACAGAGAGATGTCATGTCTAAGGGGGTAGTGGTGTAGGGAGACAGAGAGATGTCATGTCTAAGGGGGTAGTGGTGTAGGGAGACAGAGAGATGTCATGTCTAAGGGGGTAGTGGTGTAGGGAGACAGAGAGATGTCATGTCTAAGGGGGTAGTGGTGTAGGGAGACAGAGAGATGTCATGTCTAAGGGGGTAGTGGTGTAGGGAGACAGAGAGATGTCATGTCTAAGGGGGTAGTGGTGTAGGGAGACAGAGAGATGTAATGTTATCTAACGTTGGAGGAATAAGGTTTAATCCCTTATTTTTGTTGGCACAAAACCACCTCCATACCTCAATTCATTTGTATGGGTTACCTTCAGACGAGTCCCATGACACTAGTGGGGGACGTTGAGCAAAGCAGAGAACATCCTCGTGTTTCTAAGAGTCTCATCTTTCAATAGAGTGGTCACAGGACAAACTGTTTGTAGGCCAAACTGTTCGGACACTACAGATGGTTTCGTGAAAAGACAGATTTTTTTAGGATGTCTCATGGTCTGACAAACACCGCTGTAGCTCGGCCACCTTCCACCGCAGATGCGGAAGGCCGACATAGGAGGATGCGGTGGATTGAGACGCAGCCCTTTCAAATTTGCAGATATATTTAGTTTAAACTGACAGATTTTTTATGTTATTTTTGTATTATGTTAATTTGATTGACGCACGGGTGGGTCAATAGACTCTTAAGGATAAATAACTAATAAAACATGGAAACAACAATAAATGATCAAATGTCTCGAGATGTTTTAAGACGGCTGTCTCAAGACATTGCATTTCCAAGAGGTGTTCATAGACTGTCTTAAACGAGTCTTCATTTTCTAAGACGTCTTATGACGTCTCAAGATGTCTTCATTTATAAGCCTTAAGATGTCTCAAGACAGAGAGCCGACAGAGATTTTTCACCGAGTTGGGCCTCCCTCTTTGTCTTCCTTTCTGTAATGGCTGGGTATATACAGTGGGGAGAACAAGTATTTGATACACTGCCGATTTTGCAGGTTTTCCTACTTACAAAGCATGTAGAGGTCTGTAATTTTTATCATATGTACACTTCAACTGTGAGAGACGGAATCTAAAACAAAAATCCAGAAAATCACATTGCATGATTTTTAAGTAATTCATTTGCATTTTATTGCATGACATAAGTATTTGATACATCAGAAAAGCAGAACTTAATATTTGGTACAGAAACCTTTGTTTGCAATTACAGAGATCATACGTTTCCTGTAGTTCTTGACCAGGTTTGCACATACTGCAGCAGGGATTTTGGCCCACTCCTCCATACAGACCTTCTCCAGATTCTTCAGGTTTCGGGGCTGTCGCTGGGGAATACGGACTTTCAGCTCCCTCCAAAGATTTTCTATTGGGTTCAGGTCTGGAAACTGGCTAGGCCACTCCAGGACCTTGAGATGCTTCTTACGGAGCCACTCCTTAGTTGCCCTGGCTGTGTGTTTCGGGTCGTTGTCATGCTGGAAGACCCAGCCATGACCCATCTTCAATGCTCTTACTGAGGGAAGGAGGTTGTTGGCCAAGATCTTGCGATACATGGCCCCATCCATCCTCCCCTCAATACGGTGCAGTCGTCCTGTACCCTTTGCAGAAAAGCATCCCCAAAGAATTATGTTTCCACCTCCATGCTTCACGGTTGGGATGGTGTTCTTGGGGTTGTACTCATCCTTCTTCTTCCTCCAAACACGGCGAGTGGAGTTTAGACCAAAAAGCTCTATTTTTGTCTCATCAGACCACATGACCTTCTCCCATTCCTCCTCTGGATCATCCATATGGTCATTGGCAAACTTCAGACGGGCCTGGACATGTGCTGGCTTGAGCAGGGGGACATTGCGTGCGCTGCAGGATTTTAATCCATGACGGCATAGTGTGTTACTAATGGTTTTCTTTGAGACTGTGGTCCCAGTTCCTTTCAGGTCATTGACCAGGTCCTGCCGTGTAGTTCTGGGCTGATCCCTCACCTTCCTCATGATCATTGATGCCCCACGAGGTGAGATCTTGCATGGAGCCCCAGACCGAGGGTGATTGACCGTCATCTTGAACTTCTTCCATTTTCTAATAATTGCACCAACAGTTGTTGCTTTCTCAGCAAGCTGCTTGCCTATTGTCCTGTAGCCCATCCCATCCTTGTGCAGGTCTACAATTTGACCCCTGATGTCCTTACACAGCTCTCTGGTCTTGGCCATTGTGGAGAGGTTGGAGTCTGTTTGATTGAGTGTGTGGACAGGTGTCGTTTATACAGGTAACGAGTTCAAACAGGTGCAGTTAATACAGGTAATGAGTGGAGAACAGGAAGGCTTCTTAAAGAAAAACGAACAGGTCTGTGAGAGCCAGAATTCTTTCTGGTTGGTAGGTGATCAAATACTTATGTCATGCAATAAAATGCAAATTAATTACTTAAAAATCATACAATGTGATTTTATGTATTTTTGTTTTAGATTCCGTCTCTCACAGTTGAAGTGTACCCATGATAAAAATGACAGACCTCTACATGCTTTGTAAGTAGGAAAACTTGCAAAATTGTCAGTGTATCAAATACTTGTTCTCTCCACTGTAGGTTACTCGTGGGCGTAGTTTTGTGCCAGGTTTGGTATGGATAAAAAGGATGCCTGCCAGGCAGAATGAAACTACATCCCACCAAAACATGCTGAAATTTCAGGTAGTCTTTTCAAACAGCTCTTACAATAAAAGGGCATTATTGTAATAATTTTCACAATTTCACATTATTCCAACCCTGTGGAGATACATATAAAACAAAGGAAGAATCCAGTTTTTGACTGCACTGGGCCTTTAAATTCTGTGAACAAAAATAATATCCAACACAGTCTCATTTCAAGAATGAATTTTGACTTGACTTTGTTAAGCTCAAATATGAGATTATAGCATCTATGGACCCTCTCAACCTTTTCAGTCATAAGTGGTGGACCACTGGTGTGTGATGTGTAGCCTATGGTTTCATTTTGAGCAGAAGGAAATTCACTCTGCTCTTTATCAAGAACCTGAAAGATACAGGGTATCTTTCAGCGCTCCAACTCACTGTAGCTAGCCATCTCTGTCTTGATTACAAATGTATAAAACATGCAACTCAAATATGTAAATCATGAACATAATATAGAGGTAGGCCTTGAACCTCAAACAATTCTAATACAGTGATATGACATTATGTGATTGAGGAGTAATACAGCCTAATAATAATAATAGTAATAGTCTAATCATCACCATTATGCATAAATAATTCAAAGTACATTTTGATTGAATGTGAATCAACTAATTCAAATGTGAATGAGCTCCTTTGCATTCAGGATAAATCGCTTGGAAAACGTGCTGCAAAACGCTTGAAAATGATCCTATTTCACTAACTTGATTTCCAGGTAATTTGAGTGGCATCTACATTAAAATTCTCCTTTATGCTAGGTAAACACAAATGCATTTCTGAATATGATATATTATGCTTAAACCAAATACCTTTGGCCCATATTTCATCTAATGGGATAGCCGAGTCTGGCCTGGTTGCCAGTCTGTTCCATTCCTTGCATTCCGTGTCATTTGTCAAGATAGAGAGTAGGAGAGGATTGACACAGAGACTGGTACCCAGACTAAGTCGGATCTACTATGAAGTAGAAATGCCCAGACAGACAGATGACATGCTCTATCCAAACCGATGATATACAACACATTCGTCTATAGCTTTTTATTACATATCAGATATTTGGTTAAATCATCAGACCATGTGACTCTTTGTTCACATAGGGCCACAGAAGCACAGAGCCATTATTCGGAAAATCACAACCACTTTGTGAGAATGCTGATGTGTATTTAATGCCTGCATGAGATTTCAAGTTCACACAAAAAGACAGTTTGCCTTCACTTAACCCTGAAGGGGAAATATTACTGAAGACAATTCACATTGAATAAACATCAGCCCAAGTTAAATACAGTATGTTGACAACATAACACATATACGACGACACTAATCATAACACACTCAAATTGTGCCGAAACTGTTCATGTATTTATATCTGTCATTTTCCCATAATTATTTGTTTCAGATGTCATAGTTAAAAACAATTGTCCAAATGTTAATGACATTGAATATGATTCTCTTTACATCACATGAAAAAAAAAATAGTTTGTCCTTTCATAGAAAATGAATATCACAGCTTTAAAAAGTAATAATCAGATACCAAGTTGAAAGGATAGGTTATAGATTCTCAAAGATAATGAACTGGACCACAGGACAATACAGTAGCGTGGGCTTGCTATCTGTAAGGTGGCTGCTTTGGCCTATGGTTACAGTAGCATACAGCCTGTAGTAACTGGTTATTAAGGCATACTAAGCAAGCCAAGGACCATTCTCAGACCAGTTCAAACCTCCACTGCTTCTACGTTTGGATTGACTCTTTCGTCTGCATTACAAAGTCATATGACAAGAGTATACCTTAAGAGAACCCTGTTCCATCTGATATAGTACCCTCAACGGCTATATAACTATTCCTGTGCATGCTTGGGTTTCGTCTTGTTTCACACATGAACATTATTTCATTGATTAAAAGGAACCCAAACATGTATTCTTATAGCACATAGTTAGCATGCTGCTGGGTTTCTTCCCCCTCATACACCTTGACTTTCAGATAAGGGTTGCACATTTCTAGCAACTTTTGCAAAATTCCCAGGTTTTCCAGAAATCCTGGTTGGAACTTCCAGGAATCAGGAGTGAATTCATCTTGAAACCCAGAACCCAATGCTGGCCTCAGATTACGGGTGGGGAAAGAGACTAGGTGGGAATAAGCAGAACATCCAGATTCCTAAAACCAGAATTTCTGGAAAACCTGGGGATTTTGGGACAGTTACCAGAATTGTGCAACTCTACCTCAGTTACACCTTTACTTCTAGATACATTAACTGTGAACAGTACTACTGCAGTAATACTACTGTTACTACAATAGGTCAACAGCAGTAGTCTTGAAACAAACAGTTCCATCTGAAATTTAAGCAAGAATCCTGCTTTCAGTTTATATTCATATCACCTACGTGACTTTTTAAATTCCGGTGTCCTCTTCTCACCAACATTGAACACAAATAACTTAGCGATTATACATCAGCCTACCTACACACAACGTCCAGCTTAGTTACTATAATATTTGACATTATTATAATGTCATTATACTGTTCATTATGAAGATTAAAGTGCTTAACAGTTGTATCAAACCCTGGTAACATTTCTAGAGGCTATTAGTCAACTAAAGCATTTATGTATAGATAGATTTCTTTATAGAAGAATACAAATCGTGTTGTAATTAAAGCTCTAAAGGAAAGAGAGGAAGAGGACATGGTGTGCATCCCAAATGGCACCCAATTCCCTTTGTAGTGCACTATAAATCAGGAATAGGGTGCCATTTTGGAAGCAAGCCTAGCCTCTACTCTAGGCACTTGGGTAGATCTGAAAGAATAGGATATGCTTAATCAATATGGTAGTACCTCAGCCTTTCCCTTTGACAGACTATGCAGGTAGAAGTTGCCAATTTGCTTACACCTATCCAGACCTCTCATATCTACACCAGTGGACTGCGGGTAAGTGTCATGGGGTTAGGTGTTGACTGTCCCAAATTGCACCCTATTCTCTATATTTTGTCTGGTCAAAAGTAGTGACAATATGGAGTAGGGTGCCATTTGGGACGTAGACTTGTTCCCGGATGGAGCCTATTTTTCCCGTTTCTCTACTTGTTTCTGGTTAGTATTAGGGTCCCGTAGCTGGTAGTCCTCCAGGATGGCCACAGCCGTCTGTTTGCCAGTCTTCTTCACCGCAGCTTTGATGCCCAGGTTGTCAATGTTGAAGGCGGTGACGCCCATGTTAATGGCTGAGTTCACAGCATGGTCTGTGGCCTGGCCGGCTGCAGCCCCATACCTTATAATCACACACAACCAACTGTTGAGAGGGGGAGGGCTGCAGGAAGGGGGGCAATTACAGGGAACAGCAAGGACAGCAACATGCAACTAGCATTAAAGCTCCCACCCATGCAGATCATGAATTCAACAGAATTATTCAAGTTGTCTGACTATTCATAAATCTATAAATATACAACTGATTATATTGTTGGGCTGGTGACTGCACTTATTTCTACAGATAATACACATCAATTCAATAAGTGCATCATACTATGATTATGTATTAGGAATAGTTATATTGTTTTCAATAAAGTCAGGAAAAAGAGTTGGTTAGTTAGACACCAGAGAAATCAGTGTCAGCCACATGTTGAATTACGGGAGCCCAGTAGGATAGAAGAGTAGCCTGTTGAGAGAGTACAGGTGAATCTAGCAGCTTTACATTCAGACCACCTAGAAACAGAGGCTAAGCCTTGGCCATGCTGCTCGTTATTAAGGAGGGTTCATTAAAGGCTGGCTTTAAATACATGTCTTCTTGTCATTAGGAGGGTCTAAGATGTTTTGTAGACCCCTAAATCTGAAAAATAAGTGGAAGAGGGAAATGTACAGTAAGTGCTTGCTTGTTTTTGCTTATAAAACACAAGTGAGTGTTTGCAAGATACACCGCAAAAACCTGGTCTAGCAAAACCTGGCCTAGCAAAACCTGGTCTACTTGCAAAACCTGGTCTAGCAAAACCTGGTCTACTAGCAAAACCTGGCCTAGCAAAACCTGGTCTACTAGCAAAACCTGGTCTAGCAAAACCTGGCCTAGCAAAACCTGGCCTAGCAAAACCTGGCCTAGCAAAACCTGGCCTAGCAAAACCTGGTCCAGAAAGCAAAAGAACAGACATACACATCCAAGCTAGGTGGACAGGAGTAAATGTAGAGTCAAACAAGTAGTACTGCCAATCAGACATGGTGAATGAGCTGAGCACAGAACACATTCGGCTGGTAGCCTAGCGGTTAGAGCGTTGGGTCAGTAACTGAAAGGTCCCTGGTCCGATTACCCAAGCAGACAAGGTGAAAAATCTGTCCATGTGCCCTTGAACAAGGCACTTAACCCTAATTTGCTCCATGAGCACCGCACTACTATGTCTGACCTTATAAAATAACACATTTCACTTCACCTATCCGGTGTATGTGACAATACAACATCTTTACTTATTTTGACATGGATGCGTCTCAAATGGCACCCCATTCCCTATTTAGTGCACTACTTTTGACCAGGACCCATTGGCTCATCGAGTGCCATTTGAGACGCAGACATGTTGAATGAGAAGAGCACAGACAACACGTTGGTTGAAGTGTACAGAGAAAGACTTACTTATGCTTGACAGTGTTGACGGTTTCGGAGGCAACAGAGACGGTGATGTTCTTTGCTGCTACTTCCAAGCCAGTCCACATGGTAGCGAAGCCTTCAGGTAGGATGACAGGAACCACAACAATGACTAGGCACTTGGTAGAATAGGGGGCACATCATCCATGTGAACCATCCTTACAGGACAAGACAGACCAATAGGAACGACGGCCATGAGTACCGTCCTACAGCCTCTGGCCATAAAACATCGGCCGCCATTATCTATTCATTTCCCCTGAATCTCCACTGTTCGTTGACAGCCAGCAGGTGATCTACTGCGCACGGCCAACGTTTGTGTTGTTCTGTCTTGTCCTATACAATGAGTAGTCTAGTGACTATAACAACCACAACAGTGACCACGTGTACCTTGAACTCCGCTAGCAGCCACCACCATGGCTCCATCAATGTTGGATCGTCCATCTTTGTCTTTCTTCATGGACTCCGGGACCAACTTGCCTCCATGTTTCTTCACGTGGGGAGCTAGCTCTCTACCCACACACCCTGCCACCATACACACACCGTCCACTACAAACACACCCAGTCGTAACACAACACGAACCCCGTCATAACATAATACACACCACCACACACAGTCCACTACAAACACAACACACACACACACCATCATAGCACAAAACACATCCCATCATAACACAACCAGTCATAACATACACCACTCATAACACAACACACATCCGTCATAACACAACACACACCACCATACAAATCATCAACTACTAACACAACACACCCATCCACAACCAATCAGACAGTCAACTCCTTCCAACACCAGAACGAATCAGACAGTCAACTCCTTCCAACACCAGAACGAATCAGACAGTCAACTCCTTCCAACACCAGAACGAATCAGAGAGTCAACTCCTTCCAACACCAGAACGAATCAGACAGTCAACTCCTTCCAACACCAGAACCAATCAGGCAGTCAACTCCTTCCAACACCAGAACCAATCAGACAGTCAACTCCTTCCAACACCAGAACCAATCAGACAGTCAACTCCTTCCAACACCAGAACCAATCAGACAGTCAACTCCTTCCAACACCAGAACCAATCAGACAGTCAACTCCTTCCAACACCAGAACGAATCAGACAGTCAACTCCTTCCAACACCAGAACCAATCAGGCAGTCAACTCCTTCCAACACCAGAACCAATCAGACAGTCAACTCCTTCCAACACCAGAACCAATCAGACAGTCAACTCCTTCCAACACCAGAACCAATCAGACAGTCAACTCCTTCCAACACCAGAACGAATCAGACAGTCAACTCCTTCCAACACCAGAACAAATCAGACAGTCAACTCCTTCCAACACCAGAACAAATCAGACAGTCAACTCCTTCCAACACCAGAACCAATCAGACAGTCAACTCCTTCCAACACCAGAACCAATCAGACACTCAGCTGCTTCTTACCAAGGAACTGGCTGACGCGGACAGCGCCCCCGGTGGCCTGTTTGGCTACATGCAATCCCTTGGAGACAGAGGGGCTGACGTGGGCTGGCTTGTCCTCTGGGGTGATGTGCTCCCGCAGTTTGGACGCCCCCTTCTGGATGGCTATGCCAGTGAACTCAGCCCCCTTCACCAGGCCCCAGCTCAGCCACGATGCCCCTGGATGGGAAAAAACACAGTAGGTGTGAGTGAAACACAGCATACATTCCCTAACCTTAACCCCTACAGCCTCGGGTTAGGATGCCATTGGTTAAGGTTAGCGTTGTTGGGGTTAGGGCCCTGGGTCTGACCTGTGAGGATGCCGCTGGCCACTTTCTCGCTCCACTCTGGCAGGTTCTTCTCCTCCTCCTCTGCTGCTGCGGCCTCCTCTTCCTCGAGGGGAGCGATGGACACCTTCTGGCTCAGGTTGATGCTGTCTGCTGCCTCATTTGGAGCCTGCAGCAGCAGCAGGACTTGTATTAATATGGTGCTTTGAAACAGCGGTTTTATGACACCTGGTGGTGTACATGTACAGCATTGGCAGAAGAACATAGAAGTTTGATTAACTCTGCTTCATTGTCATGGTCCTCTTACAACAAATACAGGACTGGATAGCCTAGCTGGAGCCTAGCAGACCCTGCCTCATGGTAACTTCAAGTGCCTTATCCTAACTCTCCTAGTCACATCATAGTAACCTCTTAGTAGTAGCCTCCTGCTACCCTAGGGTGCCTCTTCTCCCTCTATACCCATCCTGATCACAACGTCTCATTCTTCTCCAAACAAAGAAATGGTCACCAGACATTTCAGATGTCTCCTTGCTTGAGGAAAACAGACAGAGGGGCATTGTTCTAACACCATCATTGCTATTCTCAACAAGACACAACCTCCTAAATGTACATATATTCAATATGTGATCATGAAACGCCTACTTGTTTATTGCATTCCATCCCAGAAGCAGCTGTCCATGTGAGAGGTAGTTTATCAACAACATGCCCTCAGTTAAAACCTGGCTGAATACTGTTGCTCGGAGACAGAACCCCCGTCTGACTCCATTACTGTAGTGACTACTGAGGCCGTGTTGTGTTCTAGCCAGATAAGAGCATTAGCACACATTAATGCTCTTCATCTGCCTGACGTTCTAAATTCCCTAACTGCTGAGGCCAGGCGTATTCAGGGAGCAAGCAGTGCAGTAGAGCCTTTAGTGTATGTATCCCAAATGGCACCCAATATCCTACATCGTGCACTACTTGGGACCAGGTCCCATAGAGCTCTGGTTAAAAGTAGTGTGCTGTGTAGGGAATAGGGTGCCATTTGAGAAACATGGAAATGTCTTCCTCGACCCACAGTGTCTGCCCTATACCCTCAGTATCTGCCCTAGACATTGAGAAGGCCCAAGACCCACAGGCGAAGTAGAGTGCCTTACAGCAGCAAGCAGTAATTTTCACACCAGAATAGAGCAGCATTTACATCATTAGTAACATCATGGACCAATCAAATATGGACCAATCAAATATTGACCAATCAGACTGAATCGTTATTGAGGCTAGAGAGAGCAGAATAGCTCATGTTAATCTACTACTGCATTAAATCTAGGCTGTCCGAAATGGACCACTATTCCGTATGCTGTCCACTATTTTGACCAGGCTCTGTTCAAAAGGTCCGTTTTGGGATAAATCCCTAATTTGAATCTTACATTCCACTGGGATCATTGGCTGGGAAATAAGAAAACACAGAACAACGCTTGGGAATGACGTCAAACTGTCGCTGTTTCTGAATCTGAACTGCTGATTAAGAATGGATGTAGGCAACCCTTTCATTCTTTTCATCCAAAGTCCATATAACCTTCTGCACAAGGTAACGTGTCATGGTGTGGTGTGACAATGACTCAAATACACCTGAAATCAGCAAAAATGCATCAGGCAGAGAGACAGATTTATAATTCTATTACTAATATTATATTACTATTCCTTGGATCACCAGACACCTTAATATGAGCCAGGCAGAGAGCAGGACCCTACGGGCCATGGTCAAATGTAGTGCACTATATAGGGAATAGAGCGCCATTTGAGACACAGCCTCAGCAGCTCACCTGCACCCTGAGGTCTGTCATCTGGGACAGCAGGTCCTGGAACAGCTGTCTGTCTTCTATAGGCAGTTCAGAGGACAGCACAACGCCCACGTAGGACCCCGGGGCGGACGCCATCATGTCGGGGAACATGAACACCCCTGTGTTACACAGCAGGACGGGGGAGTCAGTGGCCATCAGTGGGTACAGCCAATCACACACCTGGAATACATCAACAGTATAACCCATCACACACCTGGAACACATCAACAGTACAGCCAATCAAACACCTGGAATACATCAACAGTCTAACCCATCACACACCTGGAACACATCAACAGTACAGCCAATCACACACCTGGAATACATCAACAGTATAACCCATCACACACCTGGAATACATCAACAGTACAGCCAATCACACACCTGGAACACATCAACAGTACAGCCAATCACACACCTGGAACACATCAACAGTATAACCCATCACACACCTGGAATACATCAACAGTACAGCCAATCACACACCTGGAACACATCAACAGTACAGCCAATCACACACCTGGAACACATCAACAGTATAACCCATCACACACCTGGAATTCATCAACAGTATAACCTATCACACACCTGGAACACATCAACAGTATAACCCATCACACACCTGGAACACATCAACAGTACAGCCAATCACACACCTGGAATACATCAACAGTACAGCCAATCACACACCTGGAATACATCAACAGTATAGCCAATCACACACCTGGAATACATCAACAGTATAACCCATCACACACCTGGAACACAGCAACAGTACAGCCAATCACACACCTGGAACGCATCAACAGTACAGCCAATCACACACCTGGAATACATCAACAGTACAGCCAATCACACACCTGGAACACATCAACAGTACAGCCAATCACACACCTGGAACACATCAACAGTACAGCCAATCACACACCTGGAACACATCAACAGTACAGCCAATCACACACCTGGAATACATCAACAGTACAGCCAATCACACAAGACAGTACAGGGAGTTTATAAGGAACGACTAACCTAACCCCCCTCCCCAGACCAGGCTTACTGGGATATTCCACAATGACAAGTCGACCCCAAACCACCCCACCTCCATGATACAGTACTGTTAACTCACTGTGAAGACAAACACATCAAGTGGGCTGTTACTATCTCTGACACTCCCACTATCTCTGACACTCCCACATAGCCATGCAGCTGTTGATTACATTCAGGCCTTGGTGAAACATTAATAAGAGTTGTATATTTCCATTTCCTTATCTTATCACCAGTCTCAGTACATGTTTACACACTTCAGGTGCATGTGTGCTAAATACTACGGTCTGACATAAACGTTCTGCCATGTAATTCTACAGTGCATCAACGGGCCATTCAGTCACATTAGTCCTTTAGTCTGAGTCGGTCCAGTGCTGAGGTGCGGAAAGCATGGGGACAGTATTACTGAGGAGGGGACAACCTTCTCCACTGTCCTACTCACTTCAGACACACAGCGTGGGGTGTTTGTGTGTGTCTGTGTGATTGTGTTATCTATCTCAGGCTCTGTTCAAAGACTAGTGGTGCTGGTGTAATATTCTGTCCATGTGGCAGGCAGCAGACAGACCTCTGGCTCTATGCTGCTGCTGTCTTGTCATGACACCACAGGGACGGGGAAACCAAAGAGGGAAACCGTCCCCCTATAATCTGGCTCAACTAGGCCTACATTCCTACATACAGGAAAACACAGGGAAGATTCAACACCCTGTCTGTCTCTTTGCTGTAACTAGTTGTGACACAGGTATCTGTAAACCTGACAGAGTGGCCACTGGGGTTTCCCACCATGACATCATAGAGAACTCCTGCCTGGGATTAGGGCCACTGAGTCACTAATCACATGATGTAGGACACAGATCATTAGTTAGCCTATCCCACATATACACGAGCCCAATCCTATTCTAAACACCAACCACACACACAAACACCTCTGTATGAGAGGGAGTTTATGAGCAGAGGCAGAGCAAATCACTTATGATAAAATCGTGTTAGAGTGCACAAAGGATACAGAGAAAGATCAAAGAAACAGATACCAAGAACCCTGTGATTTCATCATACACTGAAATGCTGAGATACAATAAGTGTTGAAACTATATTGAGGGCACTGTAAATGGCAACACCCACAGTAGACAGTGGCTAGAATTCATCACCCCATCCCCCCACATCCCTCTTACCTGCAGGAAGGCTGGGGGCCGGTTGGGCACTCTCTCTGACTGCTGGCTGGTGAACTTGACCATCCGCAGGTACCCTGGGTAGGAGGGAGCGCTGACCTGGCCGTCAGGTGTGACAAAGAATATCTGTACCCCATGAGGCAGGAAGAAGAGTTCCTCTCCATCCTCCCCCAGGCTATGAGGAGAGGGGGGAGAGGGGGACATGTGGCTGTAGAACTCCTCTCCCACCAGCGACATTTCTCCAGACTCTGTCCCGTAGGAGATAGTCAGGTGGCCGTCAGCTGCCTGGGAAGAGTAGGCAGGGGGCAGCTCACCAGGCACCACAGACTGCCTAGTGGGAGAAAGAGGCAAGGAGGGAAACAGACTGCCTCCCACAGCTCCACCTTGGCGGTTAGTCATCAGCAGCTTGGGTGGAGACGGCCGCTCTGGTTTCTCCTTCTCCAGTTTGGGGTAGAGGTTTGAGTTAGAGGCTGTCCCTGGGACTCCATTAGAGGCATCTAGAGGCGGTGGGAACTCAGGGTCTGGGCTGGTCTCTAGGACCGCCAATCGAGTGGTGATGTTGTTCAGAGTCTCCTGCATCTTGTGCTGCATCTGGCGGGCTGACTCCCAGGAGCACCCCACACACTCATGCCCCTGTGAGGGCACACTGATGGCCCTGAGGAGGTGCTGGCGTCCCTGTGTGTACTGGGCCAGGGCCTGGGCCTTGTGGCCAGCTTCATCCTCGGTCAGGCCCCTGTTGATGCACTCAAAGGCCTTCTCATAGCCGTCTTTAATCACCTGCAGCCTGGCTCTGTCAAAGGCATCTTGATTGGCTTTCTCCATGCCTGCAAAGAAGACAAGAAAATACATCCATCTGAGATATCTCTACAAGGATCTGTTCACACCACAAGTAGCAATCTAACTGGCAAAGGTTAAATGCTAAGAATGAATTACCAATAGCTAGCTAAATAGCTCAATTCAAGGAAGCAACAGTTGAGAATCTCAACAACAGCTAACTATTTAGCTAGCATAGCTCTTTACATGAATTATGCATAAAGTCAAAGGCAAGCAATACCATTACTGTAACTAGCTAGCTAGGTTTGCAACGAGAGTAACGTATTAGTTATCAGGTAATAACATCTAAATCCCCTGCTTGAATAGCAAGCAAGCCAATTAGTTAGCTAGTTGTGTGTACTTTACCCCTGGGGTTTCGGTAGCTAGCTAGCTATCATGAAAACAAAAAAACGTGAAACATTTTGTCAATCAAAAGCCATCTAATCTGATAAATCATTACCCGCTAACGTTAGACGACAAGCTCCTGTCAAGTGAATGTGATCAACGCCTGACGTCTGTCTTTTTAGCAGTCTGAACTAGATTTCAAGCTTTTCTAGCAAGGGAAGGTTCTGTGTCATGCGCCTCCAACAACCATGTTAGGCTAATCAACAAAAGAAAATGTAGCGAGAACGAGATCCCCGACCCTCAAAGAGTTGAACTGGTGGAATTCTGGAACAGTTTTGTAATCTTCTGTGTTTACACGTCTTTTCTACGGCGAAGTATAAGAGACAAACAGTTCAAAGTCATAAAGTAAGTCACGATAAGACTGATGAGAGCCAGAGGAGGGCGCTGTTGCTCTTCCCTGACAGAAGGGCCACAGTTTTCCACTTTGCCCCAGCCTGACAAAGTGAGAGCAAAGAGAATCTGATGGGGCATAGCTGCGGGAAGGAGTGCCCTCTGCTCATACAGGAGTAATAAAGGCCTAATGCACTAATTTAGTGAGTTTATTTTATTCTACATTTTACATTAAACATGTATTCTTTAATTGTTATTTATCATGGGATGCTGCAGCACCCTCAGCACCCTTCCTTCCAGCGGCTATGCATTCATTATTGAGTCAAGTGTTCGTTTTACACTTAAGACATGACTCTACGATGTTTGAATTTTGTCTCTTGTATAATACATTCTATACATTAGTTTATACTGGATTAAGCATACATTTTTGTTAACTGTAATTTAGGTTCCAACACTCCATCTTGTGCCAATCTCAGTTCTTGGTTTCAATAGTTTATTTGTTCTAAGAGATTGTCAATTGGATAGGCTTTCTGCAAGGTTTTGTATATCTTACCTATCATATGAGTATCCTTTTCTGACTCAAATAGGATTCCCTCAACATTGCTCTGATGTCCAAAAGATTTCAGGTTGAAATTTGGTGATATAAAACTTTCAAATTGTATGTATTTGAAAATGTCTACAATGGTCAGTCCAAAATGGCTTTTTAATTCTGTCATGTAAGTAATTGTATTTCCTATTACCAAGTAATTTACAATTTCTATGCCTTTAGTATACTATGTGGGACAATTTACTGTGGAACTCTGACAGTTACTTTACATTAGTGGCAGGGCTCTAGACTTTTTTCCCCCAGTGCTAAGTAAGACAACTGAGATGGTAGTTTATAAGTCAAAGTAAGCTATTTCATATAACATATTCAGGGAATGCATGATTTATATTTTGATGTGCAACCTGTCAAAATAAGATCCAGAATTATCAGAATTATTATCTTTGTGCGTGTTGGCCTAGGCTATAAACTATGGTTCACCATGGGCCTGATTCCAACCCGCATAAATGGAACATAATTCCCTTTTGATGCACTTTTCTCTCTATGCATATTCTGACCTTGAATTTAAGCATGAGAATAGCATTGGGTTGAGATCGAGTAAATGAAGGTGTGGCTGAGGTGTGTCCACAGATGTGCTGTAAACTGACCTTTACTTAATTCCCTCAGAATTCCACCACCTTTACGCGCAAGGAAACCATGAATAAGGTCTAACGAACCTAGCGGTTCCAAGTACTTTGTTTTTTCCGTTAGAAATAACACCATTCTCTATTTACTGTCATGTATAAGAGCTAGGTAAATGCGAGCTAGGTAAATGAGTCATTTGTTTGGATAAGAGAATTGTAAATATAAATGACAGCCATATGGCAGCAAAGTGAAACATATCGACATATTTCCCACAGTAAAGTTTATGAAATGCTGTGCCATTCTGCGAAATGTAAATTGTACAGCCTTTTAACTTACAGGGATGGTCACTCTTGAATGTCTTAATTCTAGGATACCTAACTTTCTGCTTCCTATTTCTATCATGTTAAATATTAGCCACGATCAGTATCGACCATCAGTAGGCCTAACAACAACACATATTGATCCAACTGCCAATGTACTGTTAGTTCCCTTCAATTGGTTTAGCCTACATTATCATTCCATTTAATTACATAATTTTATTGACCTTAATTGGCTTCCTCTGTAAACGCAGTTACAGCCATGTGGTTGTTGCTGAAGATTATTAGCAACAATTGATAATACATTTAAAAAAAAATGACATGTAGGCTAATTAAATCGTTATGGAGCAGAGCGCAGACCAAGCCAAAACAGTTTGAACCCGACGGATGGCGCAATACTTGGCTGTGTCATCACACAATTCCATGGTTAGTGCAGGCAATAGACGAGGGTATAGCCCAGACACGGCGTCAAGTGATTAAGGGGGCAATTTGGGGGTTCATGCATTGGAATTATACTTATATAATCACGCCATACCACAATAAACATAAAGTTCAAATGCAGAGACTCCGAGATCATTGAGTGCTTTTGAAATATGTAGCCTCTGTATCAGCACAATGGACAGCTAGGCTGTTCTGGTATTCAATATAGGCTACAAGATAGATAGCTCAATTCACCTATTACAAACAGCCTAAGTGAATGCAGCCTTACACACAGCTGCCTTACCAAAATAATGCAAACTGAAAGCAGAAAGTAGTAGCGTAGTCATCCCATGCATGGAAACAAACATACTGAATAGCAGTTTAGAATCCCGACACAACTGCGAAAGCTAACAAATGCAAACAGATCAAAACAGCGGTACCAAGGAGTAGGCCTATTAAAGAAAATATCAGATCGATAAAGACATGAGACAATCTATATTTAGGCTAGTTACATTAACAGTAAACAAAAAGGCGAATGGAGATCCAAATAACCAAAACATGGCCCACAGCAGTGAGATGCAGCCATGCACAGCTGTCTTGCCAAATAAATAGGCCAATACAGGCCCGCTTCAAACATGGAAAATCATCCCACTCGCTCATGAGTTCAGCAACACGTTGTGATATCAACCCACATAATCAATTAAGCAAATGCCAGCCTACCATAAACACGTTTCCAACACCTACAGTTCCATTTACAGCAACGAAAACCAATAGGCTACCAAGAAAACTATAATAGAAAGTAGCCTATCTACAATGCCTTCTGAAAGTATTCAGACCTGTTGACAGACCCTTTACTCAGTACTTTGTTGAAGCACCTTTGGCAGGGATTACAGCCTCAAGTCTTCTTGGGTATGACACTACAAGCTTGGCACACATGTATTTGGGGAGTTTCTCCCATTCTTCTCTGCAGATCCTCTCCAGCTCTGTTAGGTTGGATGGGGAGTGTCGCAGCACAGCTATTTTCAGGTCTCTCCAGAGATGTTCAATCGGGTTTAAATCCGGACTCTGTCTGGGCCACTCAAGGACATTCAGAGACTTGTCCCGAAGCCACTCCTGCGTTGTCTTGGCTGTGTGCTTAGGGTCATTGTCCTGTTGGAAGGTGAACCATTCCCCCAGTCTGAGGTCCTGAGCGCTCTGGAGCAGGTTTTCATCTCGCTGTACTTTGCTCTGTTTACCTTTCCCTCGATCCTGACTGGTATCCTAGTCCCTGCTGCCACCACCATGTTTCACCGTAGGGATGGTGCCAGGTTTCCTCTAGACGTGACGCTTGGCATTCAGGCCAAAGAGTTCAATCTTGTTTTCACCAGACCAGAGAATCTTGTTTCTCATGGTCTGAGAGTCTTTAGGTGCCCTTTGGCAAACTCCAAGCGGGCTGTCATGGGTCTTTTACTGAGGAGTTGCCTCCGTCTGGCCACTACCATAAAGGCCTGATTGGGGGAGTGCTGCAGAGATGGTTGTCCTTCTGGAAGGTTCTCTCATCTCCACAGAGGAACTCTGGAGCTCTGTCAGAGTGACCATCGGGTTGTTGGTCACCTCCCTGACCAAGGCCCTTCTCCCCCGATTGCTCAGTTTGGCCGGGTGGCCAGCTCTAGGAAGAGTCTTGGTGGTTCCAAACTTCTTCCATTTAAGAATTATGGAGGCCACTGTGTTCATGGGGGCCTTCAATGCTGCGGAAATGTTTTGATACCCTTCCCCAGATCTTTGCCTCGACACAATCCTGTCTCTGAGCTCTCCGGACAATTCCTTCAACCTCATGGCTTGGTTTTTGATCTGACATGCACTGTCAACTGTGGGACCTACTGTGGGACAAGTTTGTGCCTTTCCAAATCATGTCCAATCACGTTGTAAAAACATCTCAAGGATAATCAATGGAAACAGGATGCACCTGAGCAGAATTTCAAGTCTCATAGCAAAGGGTCTGAATACTTATGTAAATAAGGTATTTCAGTTTTTTATTTGTAATACATTTGCAAAAATGCCTTAAAAGCTGTTTTCGTTTTGCCATTATGGGGCATTATGTGTAGATTACTGAGTTGTTTTTTAAAATCCATTTTTAGAAAAAGCCTGTAACGTAACAAAATGTGGAAAAAGTCAAGGGGTCTGAATACTTTCTGAAGGCATTGTATAAAGACGAGAGGGCCTGAGAGTAGGTGGCAGTATAGAGAGTGGCCTGAGGGACGAGGGGCCTGAGTGATGAGGTCTGCAGATGGAGGACACTCCGTGACCCCTCTCTCTCTCCCTCAGGCCTCACGGAAGAGCAACAGCTCTCATCAGACACAGTAAAAACATGCAGCTACAGTGCATAAAGAGAGGATGGAAAAAAAACGTTTCTTTCATGCAAGCCTGTGTAAGTGCAGTGTCCTGTAGACGTTTTGCGAGTGATTCAGTGAAGGTAACACAGTGAAAGACATTGGGAGGAAAATGAAAGAATAAAGCAAGCAAGAGGCTCTCGAGTGGCGCAGTAGTCGAAGGCACTGCATATCAGTGCTAGAGGCGCCACTACAGACCCTGGTTCGATTCCAGGCTGTATCACAATCGGCCGTGAATGGGAGTCCCATAGGGCGGCGCTCAATTGGCCCAGCGTCGTCGGGGTTAGGGTTTGGCCAGGGTAGGCAGTCATTATAAATAAGAATTTGTTCTTAACTGACTTGCCTAGTTAAAGAAAACAATTAAAAAATGAAGTATGGAAAGATCACAGAGCTTAGAAACACACACAAAAGGAAGGATCTGAAAGGGTTCTTGCTATCTGGGCTCCTACCTCCCATTGAAGTTGACATTTTAAATGGTTAAGGAGACGGTAAGGGTTAAGTTTAGGGTAGGGAGATCCCAAGAAACCGAGTTTGTCCTACCCGAGTTTGAGACACCCCGGAAGGGACATCAAAGCATTTTAATTGGTTAACAGCATTTGCCTTGTTGTGCACCGCCAAACCAGATACTTTATTTAGCTAGCTAAATTCATAGCATGGCTTGATTGATTTATATAGTTTGGTCAAGCGTACACGTGACACACTAGTTACATTAACTTTTCAATGGTGCGTCTTTCAGTTTCAACTTTAGCGTTGTCATTTTGAGCGAGGGTAAACACGTTTAGAAACGAAACCGTGGGTCGATCTGCTAAGACAGCAGAGTCAGAGATGGCTATCGCCCACGTTGCTACAGAGTATGTGTTCAGTGATTTCCTCCTGAAGGAGCCGGGTCAGGGAAGGTACCCCGCCGTGCGCACTGAACTAGCCGTGGACAAGATGGTGACGTGCGTAGCGGTGGGACTCCCTCTCCTCCTCATCTCTCTAGCCTTCGCCCAGGAGGTCTCTGTGGGTGAGTAGGTCACAGGTCTGTGTGTGTGTGTGTGTGTGTGTGGTGGGGGGGGGGGGGTTACGTGTTTGCGATGAATTAATTATTAAATCATAAATGCTGATATAATTTAGTGATTATTATCTCTGTGTGTTTCTGTCTGTCTTTCAGGTGTTCAGATCAGCTGTTTCCCTCCAGCTAACTTTTCCAGGCGCCAGGGCATATACGTGGATTCCTACTGCTGGGCAGCCTTACACACTCGAACACTACAGTTATGGCAACACAAGGTAACCTACACTTGCAGACTATCCATAGGGCTACACAAGGGCAAACACAGAGAACTAATACTTGCTCTCTCTCTTCTCTTTCCTCTCGCCCTTTGTCCACCCTCCTCTCTCTCCCTTTCCCAGTTCTTCCCCTATATCCTGCTGTTGGTAGCAGTAATTATGTATAGTCCAGCAGTTTTCTGGGGTTTCTCTGCCTCGCCTCTGCTTCAGTCAGACCTCAGCTTCATCATAGAAGAGCTCGACCGCTGCTACAACCGTGCTGTCACTCTGGCTAAACGCATGGCCACTGCTGGGGAACACACAGACAGGTAGGCTGACTGGGTTGGATTCATTAGGCATCAAACAGACTGAAAGGCTGGAATGGAATTAATAGAACGTCATCAAATCAAGTGTTATGTCACATGTGCCGAATACAACAATACAACGTTACCGTGAAATGCTTACTTACAAGCCCTTAACCAACAGTGTAGACCTTACCGTGAAATGCTTACTTACAAGCCCTTAACCAACAGTGTAGACCTTACCGTGAAATGCTTACTTACAAGCCCTTAACCAACAATGCAGTTCAAGAAATAGAGTTAAGAAAATATTTACTCAATAAAAAAGTAACACAAATAACAATAACGAGTCTATATACAGGGGGTACCGGTACCAAGTCAATGTCTGGGGGTACAAGTTAATCGAGGTAATTTGTTTATGTAGGTAGGGGTAAAATTTGCTCCCAAGTGGCGCAGCGGTCTAAGGTACTGCATCTCAGTCCAAGAGCCGTCACTACAGTCCCTGGTTTGAATCCAGGCTGAATCACATCCGGCAGTGATTGGGAGTCCCATAGGGCGGCGCACAATTGGCCCAGCGTCATCTGGGTTTGGCCAGGGTAGGCTGTCATTGTAAAAACAATGTATTTATTTTTTCATAACTGACTTGCCTAGTTAAATAAAAAATTTAATAATGTGACCATGCATAATGATAAACAGTGCGTAGCAGCAGTGTAAAATCAAAGGTGGGGGGGGGTGTGTTAATGTAAATAGTCTGGGTAGCCATTTTGATTAATTATTCAGCAGTCTTATGGCTTGGGGTTAGAAGCGGTTAAGGACCCTTTTGGACCTAGACTTGGCACTCCGGTACCGCTTGCCGTGCGGTAGCAGAGAGAACAGTCTATGACTTGGGTGACTGCGGTCTTTGACAATTTTTTGGGGCCTTCCTCTGACACCGCCTAATATATAGGTCCTCGATGGCAGGAAGCTTGGCCCCAGTGACGTACTGGGCCGTACGCACTGCCCTATGTAGCGCCTTACGGTCGGATGCTGAGAAATTGCCATACCAGGTGGTGATGCAACTGGTCAGGATGCTCTCGGATGCAGCTGTAGAACTTTTTGAGGATCTGGGGACCCATGCCAAATTTTTCAGTCTCCTGAGGGGGAATGGGTATTGTCGTGCCCTCTTCACAACTGTCTTGGTGTGTTTGGACCATAATAGTTTGTTGATGTGGACACCAAGGAACTGTCTTGCTCACATTGAGGGAGAGGTTGTTGTCCTGCCACCACACGGCCAGGTCTCTGACCACCTCCCTATAGGCTGTCTTATCGTTATCGGTGATCAGGCCTACCACTGTTGTCGTCAGCAAACTTAATTATGTTGTTGGAGTTGTGCTTGGCTACACAGTCGTGGGTGAACAGGGAGTACAGGAGAGGACTAAGCACACACCCCTGAGGATTAGCGTGGCAAATGTGTTGTTGCCTATCCTTACCACCTGGAGGCAGCCGTCAGGAAGTCCAGGATTCAGTTGCAGAGGGAGGTATTTAGTCCAAGGGTCCTTAGCTTAGTGATTAGCTTTGTGGGCACTCTGGTGTTGAACGCTGAGCTGTAGTCAATAAACAGACTTCTCACATAGGTGTTCCTTTTGTCCAGTTGGGAAAGGGCAGTGTGGCGTGCGATTGAGATTGCTTCATTTGTGGATCTGTTGGGGCGGTATGCGAATTGGAGTGTGTCTAGGGTTTCCGGGAAGGTGGTGTTGATGTGAGCGATGACCAGCCTTTCAAAGCACTTCATGCCTACCATCGTGAGTGCTACAGGGCGGTAGTCATTTAGGCAGGTTACCTTTGCTTTCCTGGGCATAGGGACTATGGTGGTCTGCTTGAAACATGTAGGTATTACAGACTCGGTCAGGAAGAGGTTGAAATGTAAGTGAAGACACTTGCCAGTTGGTCTGTGCATGCTTTGAGTTCACGGCCTGGTAATCTGTCTGTGAATGTTGACCTGTTTAAAGGTCTTGCTCACATCGGCTACGGAGAGCGTGCTCACACAGTCGTCTGGAACAGCTGTTGCTCTTATGAATGCTTCAGTGTTGCTTGCCTCGAAGCGAGCAGAAAATGCATTTAGCTCATCTGGTAGGCTCACGTCACTGGGCAGCTCAGGGCTAGTTTTCCCTTTGTAGTCCGTAACAGTTTGCAAGCCCTGCCACATCCGAGGAACGTCAGAGCCGGTGTAATACACATGGAGACCGTTTGAAGTGTTTGATACTGTTCCGTTAATTCCATTCCAGACATTACTATGGGCCTGACCTCCATCACTGCTAACTCTCTCTCCCTCTCTACAGTGGTGCGTCCGACCCTACTGAGGGGTGTTTCATGTACCCGGTGGTGGAGCAGTATCTGCTGACCAAGAGGAGGAGTGTTGTGTTGTTGTGGCGCTACCTGCTGTGTCGAGGCCTCAACCTGCTCACCTTGCTTTTGGCCTGTGTCTACCTGGGCTACTACCTCTGCCTCGCATCCCTCACTGACCAGGTAACTAACCCTGACCCACTGACCAAGTGGGTCTAGTCATAACTCACAACATAAATTAGGGTCAGTTATCTGGCTAACTAATTGGTCATAAATTGTGATAATCCCCACAGTTCGGCTGTTCCCTACGCACCGGACTCCTGGCCAATGACACCTCGATCCCCGACCAATTACAGTGCAAGCTGGTCGCCGTGGGCGTTTTCACTTTGCTAAGGTTTTTATGCCACCTTTTTAGCAAGTAATTGTTGTTCCCTTTTTAAATGAAGTTGACTGGATTGTGATTTCAGCTTTGTTAACCTGCTGGTGTACGCCATGCTGGTTCCCGTGGTGATATACTCCACTCTGCGCCCTTTCTTCCAATCACACACCCATTTCCTGGAGTCCTACCAATCACTGCCTACCACCGGTGTTCTGCCGCTACCCCAGGGGCAATGGGATGACCTGACACTCTACTTCCTTTTCCTGGAAGAAAACCTCAGCGAGCTCAAGTCCTACAAGTACATGAAGGTGTGTGTGTAGCTCTGTGTTATAGGTGTTGGATTTTCAAGTTTTTATTGTCACATGCACAAGTACAGTGAATCTTGCTTGCACTTCCCTAACAATGCTGTAATGAGTATCAGTAGTATGATAGAGAATAGTCAAGTAGAACAAAAACATAAGAAATAAGAAGAACTTAAGTAAGCTATATACAGTCAGTTGCAGGGTCAGTGCCAATACCACATTTATAATGTGCAGGGATTCTGGAGTGGTGGGGGTAGATATGTATAGGGTTAATGTGATTAGGCATCAGGACATGCAATACCAGTCAAAAGTTTGGACACAACTTATTCCAGGGTTTTTTCTTTATTTTTACTATTTTCTACATTGTAGAATACAAGTCAAGACATCAAAACTATGAAATAACACAGTCATGTAGCAACCAAAAAATATAGTTTACATTTGAAATTCTTCAAAGTTTTGCCTTTTGCCTTGATGACAGCTTTGCACACTCTTGGCATTCTCTCAACCAGCTTCATGAAGTAGTCACCTGGAATGCATTTCAATTAACAGGTGTGCCTTGTTAAAAGTTTTTGGGGAATTTCTTTCCTGAGCCAATCAGTTGTGTTGTGACAAGACAGGGGTGGTAATTCAGAAGATAGCACTATTTGGTAAAAGACCAAGTCCATATTATAGAAAGAACAGCTCAAACAACCACCCTTCATCACTGTCAAATGCTCCCTAAAACACTTCAGCAAGCAGGCCTTTCTAACCGACCTGGCCCGGGTATCCTGGAAGGATATTTACCTCATCCCGTCAGTAGAGGATGCCTGGTTACTCTTCAGAAGTGCTTTCCTCTCCATCTTAAATAAAAATTTAGAACTAAGAACAGATATAGCCCTTGGTTCACCCCAGACTTGACTGCCCTCGTTTTGCATTCGTATCGAATAGCCCCCGCGATATGCAACTCTTCAGGGAAGTCAGGAACCAATATACTCTGTCAGTTAGGAAAGCTAAGGCTAGCTTTTTCAAGCAGAAATTTGCATCCTGTAGCACTAATTCCAAAAGGTTTTGGGACACTGTAAAGTCCATGGAGAATAAGAGCACCTCCTCCCAGCTTTCCACTGCACCGAGGATAGGAAACACTGTCACCACTGATAAATCTACTATAATCGATCATTTCAATAAGCATTTTTCCATGGCTGGCCATGCTTTCCACCTGGCTAACCCTACCCCGGTCAACACCTCAGCACCCCCTGCAGCAACTTGCCCAAACCTCCCCCACTTCTCCACCCAAATTCAAACAGCTAATGTTCTGAAAGAGCTGCAGAATCTGGATCCCTACAAATCAGCTGGGCTAGACAATCTGGACCCTCTTTCTAAAATTATCCCCAGAAATTGTTGCAACCCCTATTACTAGCCTATTCAACCTCTCTTTCGTATCGTCAGATTCCCAAAGATTGGAAAGCTGCCGCAGTCCTCCCCCCCTCCTTAGACCCAAACTGTTATAGACCTATATCCATACTGCCCTGCCTTTCTAAAATCTTCGAAAGCCAAGTTAATAGACTATGCAATCTGGTTTCCAGGGTCCTAAACGATATCACAACCGCCATCGATTAAAGACCGTACTGTGCAGCTTTCTTCATTGACCTGGCCAAGGCTTTCGATTCTGTCAATCATCGCATTCTTATCGCATTCTTATCGGCATACTCAATAGCCATGGCTTCTCAAATGACTGCCTCGCCTGGTTCACCAACTACTTCTCAGATAGAGTTCAGTGTGTCAAATCGGAGGGCCTGTTGTCCGGACCTCTGGCGGTCTCCATGGGGGTGCCACAGGGCTCAATTCTCGTGCGGACTCTTTTCTCTGTATATATCATTGATGTTGCTCTTGCTGCTGGTGATTCTCTGATCCACCTCTACGCATGACGACACCATTCTGTATACTTCTGGCCCTTCTTTGGACACTGTGCCAACAAACCTCCAAACAAGCTTCAACGCCATACAACACCGTGGCCCCCAACTGCTTTTAAATGCTAGTAAAACTAAGTGCATGCTCTTCAACCGATTGCCACCCGCCTGACTAGCATCACTACTCTAGACGGTTCTGACTTAGAATATGTGGACAACTACAAATACCTAGGTGTCTGGAAAAATAGAAGGGTTTTTGAAGCCATTAAATGGCTATTTAGCAGTCTCATTGCCTGGGTATGGAAGATGTTCAGGAGCCTGTTGATGTCAGACTTTTTGCTCCGGTACCGGTTGCTGTGTGGAAGCAGAAAGAACAGTCTATGGCTTGGGTGGCTGGAGTCCAAAATTTTCCGGGCCTTCCTTTCACACCGCCTGATAGAGAGGTCCTGGATGGCAGGGAGCTTGGCCCCAGTGCAGTTGCCATACTAAGCAGTGATGCAGCCAGTCAAGATGCTGCAATGGTGCAGCTGTGTTAACATTTTGAGGATTTGAGGGCCATGCCAAATCTTTTCAACCTCCTGAAGGGGAAGAGGCTATGTCATACCTTCGTCACGACATTTGCGTGTGTGTGTGTGTGTGTGTGTGTGTGTGTGTGTGTGTGTGTGTGTGTGTGTGTGTATATAATATAGCTCTGTGTTGTAGGTGTTGGAGTTGCTAAGAAGGAGGGGGGTATGTGAGGGCGAGGACTTTGATGCCATGGGACTGCTTCAGATGCTGTGTCTGGTGAAGACTGATGTCACAGATGGAAAGAGGAGCAACACAGCTACCTCCAAAGCTAGTGACAATACCTCCAATGATAATGCTGTCCTTAATGCTAAAGCTAATGACAACCCTATTGCTAAAGCTAGCCATATTGCTAATGCTAACCCTGCCGCTGGGGAGTCCAGCAGCAAGGCCCAAGTCCCCAGTCCAGCAGCAAGGCCAAAGTCCCCAGTCCAGCTTCTCCAGACCCAGGCTGATGCCAGACCAGTGCCACTGAGATGACAGGTGAGTCTGAATCAAATTACATTTTAATGGTCACATACACATGGTTAGCAGATGTTAATGCGAGTGTAGCAAAATGCTTGTGCTTCTAGTTCCGACCGTGATGTAAAATCTTACAGGTTATCTAACAATTTCACAACAGCTACCTTATACACAAGTGTAAATATTTGGCTGAGTGATGGCCGAACAGCATAGGTAAGAGGCAGTAGATGGTGTAGAGTATATACATATGAGATGAGTAATGTAGGGTATGTATACATTATATAAAGTGCCATTGTTTAAGTGACTGGTGATACATTTGTTACATCCAATTATTAAAGTGGTTAGAGATTGAGTCTGTATGCCTTGAGATAGAAGCTGTTTTTCAGTCTCTCGATCCCAGCTTTGATGCACCTGTACTGACCTTGCCTTCTGGATGATAGCGGGGTGAAAAGGCAGTGTCTCGGATGGTTGTTGATGATCTTTTTGGCCTTCCTGTGACATCGGGTGGTGTAGGTGTCCTGGAGGGCAGGTAGTTTGCCCCCTGTGATGCGTCGTGCAGACTTCACTACCCTCTGGAGAGCCTTACGGTAGTGGGCGGAGCAGCTGCCGTACCAGGCGGTGAGACAGCCCGACAGGATGCTCTCGATTGTGCATCTGTAAAAGTTTGTCAGTGTTTTAGGTGACAAGCCACATTTCTTCAGCCTCCTGAGTTTGAAGAGGCGCTGCTGCGCCTTCTTCACCATGCTGTCTGTGTGGGTGGACCATTTCAGTTTGTCCGTGATGTGTACGCCGAGGAACTTAACTTTCCATCTTCTCCACTGCTGTCCCGTCGATATGGAAAGGGGGGTGCTCCCTATGCTGTTTCCTGAAGTCCACGATCATCTCCTTTGTTTTGTTGACGTTGATTGTGAGGTTATTTTCCTGACACCACACTCCGAGGGCCCTCACCTCCTCCCTGTAGGCCGTCTCGTCAAGTCTACCACTGTAGTGTTGTCTGCAAACTTGATGATCAAGTTGGAGGCGTGCATGGCCACGCAGTCATGGGTGAACAGGGAGTACAGGCGAGGGCTGAGAACGCCCTTGTGGGGCCACAGTGTTGAGGATCAGCGGGATGTTGTTTCCTACCATCACCACCTGGGGGCGGCCCGTCAAAGTCCAGGACCCAGTTGCACAGGGCGGTGTCAAGACCCAGGGTCTCGAGTTTAATGACGAGATTGGAGGGTACTATGGTGATAAATGCTGAGCTATAATCGATGAATATCATTTTTACATAGGTATTTCTCTTGTCAAGATGGATTAGGGCAGTGTGATTGTGTCGTCTGTGGATGTTAAGGGAATTTTTGCCTATAATGACTAATTATGTATACATTTCAATCAGGCCTGACTAATCAGAATACCATTATGTTACTGTACATGTATGAATTTTCTCTCTTGATCCCAGTACTGAATATAATGTAGTGAATGTGGTCAAGAGTTTAGAACGATGACGGTCTGTTCCTTGGTACAAAGGAATTAATTATCTCCAGACTGACTAGAACGCTTATCTACACTGGTTGACCTTGGCTCTAGGCGAGGAGGGAAGGCTTGAGAGCTATAGAGCATTTCTACCAGTGTCAAGAAGAGACGGAACATTTAGGAAACTCTGATGTCATTTTCAGTTTATAACCTGTGGTAAAATGTGTAAGTACTCTGTACTCTCTTGAATAAAGGCTGTTACTTGACTTTTAAGACCGGGCTCTGTCCATTCCTATAAAATAAGGGCCTTACAAATTCTTATGAATTGACAGAGTGTTTAATTTTAATTGGGAATTAAAACAGAGGAATTAAATTCCTTCAACAGTGGACCTATTGGGGCAGTAAGCAAATTGGAGTGAGTCTAGGGTGTCAGGTAGGGTGGAGGTGATATGATCTTTGACTAGTCTCAAAGCACTTCATGATGATGGAAGTGAGTGCTATGGGGCGATAGTCGTTTAGCTCAGTTACCTTAGCTTTCTTGGGAGCAGGAACAATGGTGGCCCTCAAAGCATGTGGGAACAGCAGACTGCGAAATGGATTGATTGAATATGTCCGTAAACACACCAGCCAGCTGGTCTGCGCATGCTCTTAGGACACGGCTAGGGGTTGGAATCCGTGATTGTAATCCGTGATTGACTGTAGACCCTGTCACATACTTCTCATGTCTGAGCCGTTGAATTGACTCTACTTTGTCTCTATACTGACGCTTAGCTTGTTTGATTGTCTTGTGAAGGGAATAGCTACACTGTTTGTATTCGGTCATGTTTTCAGTCACCTTGCCATGATTAAAAGCAGTGGTTCGCGTTTTCAGTTTTGTGCGAATGCTGCCATCAATCCACGGTTTCTGGTCGGGGAAGGTTTTATTAGTTCCCGTGGTTCACCGAATCAGAGTATACATCAATGTTTGTCTGAGGCTATCCGGATCACATCCCAGTCTGCGTAATCAGATTGGTCGGACCACTGTTGAACAGACCTGAGCACGGGCGTTTCCTGTTTTAGTTTCTGTCTATAGGCTGGGAGCAACACAATGGAGTCATGGTCAGATTTGCCGAAAGGAGGGCGAAGGAGGGCTTTGTGTGCATCGCGGAAATTAGAGTAGCGATGATCCAGAATTTTGCCAGCCGGGTCGCGAATTCAATATGCTGCTAAAATGTAGGGAGCCTTGTTTTCAGATTGGCCTTGTTAAAATCCCCAGCTACAATAAATACAGCCTCAGGATATGTGGTTTACAGAGTCCAATGAAGTTCTTTCAGGGCCGTCGATGTGTCGGATTGGGGCGAGATATACACGGCTGTGATTTATAATCGAAGAGAATTTTCTTGGTAGATAATGCGGTCGGCATTTGATTGTAAGGAATTATAGGTCAGGGAAAGAAAGGACAGGGAGGAGAGGAAGGAAGGGGAGAGGAAGCTAATTGGAATTATAATGAAATTACAAACTATTCTACAAATAAAACAAATATCGGATTTGAAATTTGTAATGTTCTATTTGACCCCCAGAATTTTCTGCTCTCTTGCCAGGCAACAGTGGAATGGAAGGCGGAATGACGAGGGGGCGGTCCGACAGCGAATGAGCTGATCGTTGCCATGAAGGAACAGCCCCAGTGGGTTGAGGGACACTAGGAACCAGAGTGGTTCTAAGACCCAGACACTCAACAAGCCATTATCTAAACAACTCAGACTAAGGATTAGAAGAGATGTCTTGATGTCAATGGGACACTTAACTAACGCCAGTGGTACTAGCAAACAATGCCATGAAGTCGCTTTGATGTGATCGGGGATTTGAATTGGACACGCAGTTTCTGGGTATTTTCCTATATGTGAAGCCATACTGCCCAAGGTGTATTTGTGTGTGGTGGTGGCAGCATACTGTATGCAGAAGGGTCTAACTATGGTACCACTGAGGATTTCCTACACAGGACAACTTGATACAGCTGTTGATAACAAAAAAAGCCAGAATATTATCAAAGTATTATGTAATTACATGAAGAAATAAGGGGAGATCGTAGCTATATTAAATACAATTCACAAGTTGATCGTTTTCAACTTTAAATGATTCTGATGGGCTATTTGACATCATTTCAGTCAATTGGAGGTGTACCTGTGGATGTATTTCATGGCCCACCTTCAAGCGCAGTGCCTCTTTGCTTGACATCATGGTATATCAAAAGATATCCTCCACAAGTCCTCCACAAGTCTGGTTCATGCTTGGGAGCAATTTCCAAACACCTGAAGGTACCACGTTCATCTGTACAAACAATAGCACGAAAGTATAAACACCATGGGACCACACGGCTGTCATACCGCTCAGGAAGGAGACACGTTCGTCTCTTAGAGATGAACGTACTTTGGTGCGAAAGGTGCAAATCAATCCCAGAACAACTGCAAAGGACCTTGTGAAGATGCTGGAGGAAACGGGTACAAAAGTATTGATATCTACAGTAAAACGAGTCCTGTATCGACATAACCTGAAAGGCCACTCAGGAAGGAAAAAGCGACTTCTCCAAAACCGCCATAAAAAAGCCAGACTACGGTTTGCAACTGCACATGCGGACAAAGATTGTACTTTTTGGATCAGTCCTCTGGTCTGATGAAACAAAAATAGAACTGTTCGGCCATAATGACCATCATTATGTTTGGAGGAAAAAGGGGGAGGCTTGCAAGCCAAAGAACACCATCCCAACCATGAAGCACAGGGGTGGCAGCATCATGTTGTGGGGGAGCTTTTCTGCAGGATGGACTAGTGCACTTCACAAAATAGATGGCATCATAAGGATGGACAATTATGTAGATATATTGAAGTAACATCTCAAGACATCAGTCGGGAAGTTGAAGCTTGGTTGCAAATGGGTCTTCCAAATGGACAATGACCCCAAACATACCTCCAAAGTTGTGGCAAAATGGCTTAAGGACAGCAAAGTCAAGGTATTGGAGTGGCCATCACAAAGCCCTGACATCAATCCTATAGAAAATGTGTGAGCAGAACTGAAAAAGCGTGTGCGAGCAAGGAGGCCTACAAACCTGACTCAGTTACACCAGCTCTATAAGGAGGAATGAGCCAAAATTCACCCAACTTATTGTGGGAAGCTTGTGGAAGGCAACCCGACACGTTTGACCCAAGTTAAACAATTTAAAGGCAATGCTACCAAATACTAATTGAGTGTATGTAAACTTCTGACTCACTGGGAATGTGATGAAAGAAATTAAAGCTGAAATAAATCATTCTCTCTACTATTAGTCTGACATTTCACATTCTTACAATAAAGTGGTGATCCTAACTGACCTAAGACAGGGACTTTTTACTAGGATTAAATGTCAGGAATTGTGAAAAACTGAGTTTAAATGTATTTGGCTGAGGTGTATGTAAACTTCCAACTTCAACTGTCTGTTTAACCCTTTATCATGGTTGGTGTCTTGAGGATTTGTCCAAAATCATGCAACATAAAATATTACTTTTCTATCCTTGCAATTTTGGCAGTGTAAATTATATTTGTGATATATTGGCATTAATCTGTTAAATTAGACATCGAATCCTGTAGGAATCCTGGATCTAACCATTTGACCTTTAAAAAAAAAAAAATCTATAGAGATCTCAGAAATGCAATATAACTTGTAACATTTTGTGTGGATCTCGTTATGTTATGGGGTGAAAACGGTTTATGGGCACACAAATCCAAAATGATGTATGTAATTGCAAGATCGGGTGCTTCTAACCGAAAGTCACCTTGCCTTTTATATTTAAAATGTACATTGATACTGTCATTAACGTGGTTCTTCAATAATTATGCATAATATTTGTTGGATGTGCATTTGGTGTCCAGCTGATCAATTACGCTGAGATATTTTCAAATATCATCTGATGAAGGAAGGAATTTAATGAATGACAGTCAAATGACAAACAGCTGTTGTGATAGCGCATGAGATGCAACAACTGCCCAAGTGCTGGAAAAAAAGGTGTTTGGGAGGAATGTCAAGAATGCATTTAGAACAATATTTACTCTGGTGATATCCCTAGCGAGTTGATGTTGATCATCTGTTGTCTGCTTGATTTACAGCAGGTTCTCCTTAGATTCAACAGAGAAAGCATTAAGGTAATGAGTTCATGTTTTTGTGCCTTGGATTGGACACAGTCTGTGTGAAATTGTGTAGGATAGATTATTGTGCAAAACCCATTGCTATTCCTATTCATTCTGGATATAATGACAAATTACATAACCTAGTGGCAATGTAATATGATCTGGTAATGAAATGACGAATACATTGTTTTCCATATTACACCTGCAATTTTAAACAATACAAGGGGCTTGAAGTAGTCTACATTCTCATTATAAAAACAGATGGTGAGATTAATGCTACCCCTATTTTGGGATTTAGTATGTGTCCCTGCATCAGGCCACAGCCTACAGAAAAATCACCATGCATGCATCCAATTTATTTAGTCATGCAATGTCTACATTATCAATTTAGTTTATGTAATAATATTTTGAATATTAATGCATTGGCAAGGCCTAAAAAAATGCATTATTCTCAAAGTGGCAATGGCCTACTTTTTGCATTTTGGAGGGAGGGGTTCTACAATGAACATAAATATGAATGCAACATGTGAAGTGTTGGACCCATGTTCCATGAGCTGATATAAAAGATCCCAGAAATGTTCCATACGCACAAAAAGCTTATTTCTCACAAATTTGTTTACCTCCCTTTTAGTGAGCATTTCTCCTTCACCAAGATAATCCATCGACCTGACAGGAGGTCAGGCATAATCATTACACAGGTGCACCTTGTGCTGGGGACAAAAGGCTACTATAAAATGTGAAGTTTTGTCACACAACACAATGCCACAGATGTTTTGAGAGTGTGTGCAATTGGCACGCTGGCTGCAAGAATGTCCAGCAGAGCTGTTGCCAGGGAATTTAATGTTCATTTCTCTCCCATAAGCCACCTCCAACATTGTTTTAGAGAATTTGGCAGTACGTTTAACCGACCTCACAACCGCAGACCACGTGTAACCATGCCAGCCCAAGACCTCCACATCCGGCTTCTTCAGAGGAGTTTACATGTCTAATAAAGCCCTTTTGTGGGGAAAAAACTCTGATTGGCTGGGCCTGACCCATCACTGCACCCCAGCCCAGTCATGTGAAGTCCATAGATTAGGGCCTAATCAATTTACTAATTTCCTTATTAGAACTGTAACACAGTAAAATCTTTGAAATTGTTGTGTTTGTATTTTTGTTCAGTACATTTTAGACCCTATATGTACAATTGGAGGTCCTTGAAAATTACAATTAATCGCTTGAAAAAGTCCCTGAAAGTCCTTGAATTTGACTTGCAGGGTTCTTTATGAACCCTGCTTAAAGGATTATAGTCCAATGTTGTTGTATAGGTGGAGTTATGGGCCAATTTGCATATACTTTTATTACTCTAAATACACATGGAACTGCTTGAAAATAATTTTTATTTTAGTTTCAAACCATTTTGATATCTTGATCCAAATGTCACACATTGGCCCCATTATTTATATAAAGACCCAGAACTGTTATTTTTATATGTGGCGTATGCGGTGTGGAGAAGTCCTTTTTAGTCTAGAAATAGGCTTTCTGGGCCCAGAAGCCAGATTGTGATGCATATATTAATGTGGATAAACCAAATTAAATATTTGTTCTTATCAAATGCATTTGCAACATCATTATTCCCATTTGGACAGGTTACAGTGACAACAGGAGGAATGGGAACCTAAAGGCAGTATAGCCTTTTAGAAAATGGGAGGGACTCACACACACACAACATAAAAGTCCATGTAGAAAAAACGTGTATAAAATACGTGGTTATTGGATGAACTCGGTGGGACAAACAGCTCTTGCTTCAAACGTTGAGTTAATACATTTATCCATTAGCCAGTCCACATTTTATCATGGCCACTTTCAGCAGGAGACAACGTTGGCCAACGTTCAGATATCTATGATATAGAACATATATACTTCTCTGGTATATGTAATAAGCGATCACATCAGCTCGAGTCATGACATTTCTGTCTGCAAAGTTCCACAACGCTGCAGCATCAGCAACTTGACAACGATTCGGTACACACCCACCCCTTCACGGAAGTAGCAGTCAGGCCACAACAATGAGGCAGATATTTCCCTGGATGGTTAAATGTGAAGCATCCGCTTGGTGATTCCACGCACTACCAAATATGGTTGCGAGAGGAAGCCCAATGCCGGGGAGTGGGAGAAGATGGATTTTGGCCGAAATTCTGCAAATGTTCTCATCGATGAAACATTTGATCTCATTACGGTTTTATGAACAGAGTGGACTACGGTTTTTAAACTTTACCCTTTGCAAAAGTTTTTTTTAAAATCGCGTTTAGAAGGAGTGCAAATGCGGAAATATGCAGATGCTAGAACGCGCCAATAAGATCTCGCAAGCTCGTGCTTGGCTCTGCCCCCCTCCTTGCTTGTTCTGCCCACTATGGTTTATTTGTTCCCATTGGAAACGACATGCTTTGGTTAAGGTATAAAACTCTTTAGTCAGGTTGGGAGGGAACGAGAACTAGTAAGGAAAAGTAGCAATCACGCCTGACGGACATAAAATTAATACCAACAGAAACCTGTAGTAAATGATAGCAAAGTGACATCTGAGCGATACGTTCGTCTATTTGTTAGGGTTTTTAAACTTGTTTGCGTGCACTTGCTACAGTTCACCAGTTTGTTTACATGGTCACGTGAACAGATACGATCTAATAGTTCATAGGGATTCAACTTTAGAAATGTTTCTCACTAGATATGCTTATGTTTTATTAGAATACTTTATATATCCATATTTCTTGCAGCATTGCTCTCAAGTTGACAACCCGTCTGAAAGATTGGATTGGAGATGTTCGAGCAGGGCAGCCCCTGTGAGCCATGGATAGTACCCTCCGGTTCCTGGCTTATTCCCCAGCAGATGTTTCTGTTGGGATTCAAAACCGGCAAGCCTCCTGTTGCTAGGCCACTTTTTAGATTAAAAACGCTGCATTTGTTTCCAAATGTGCCTACAGCACCTGAGACACAACACATGCCCTATGTCGTCACCAGAGATCGCTTCCCTTTCCTGTAGACACATGAAGGTGAAGGGCTGCTCCTCTTCCTACAAGGTGTGGCTTCTAGGACGGACAGCACATAGAGATGGACATGGGCTGCACCTTATTTGATGATAATGTCACTACACACAATAATGTCACTACACACTTTGTGTGTAGCATCACCCTGGAGTGCAGCCTGCAGATCTGGAGGAGGTACTTCAGAAGGGGGTGGAGACGCTGGTCATCGGGCAGGGCATGAGTGAGGCACTGCAGGTATGTCCCATACACACAGACTTTCCCTAGCCATACACATTTACCCCAAAAATGTTTATTATATTGACAAGATATTAGAATGACCAATCTAACAATGGAAATAAATGTCCTCAAAGATGGAAGGTAGGTGGAACTATTCTAACCAATGAGAGCGCAGATACGTGTGAATAATAGCCCATAGAGATATATAGAGGACTTATCTTTGTTTCTGTGCCATTATAGCATCTGACAGCAATAGACATTGCCTCAATGGCAATCTCCTTTATAAAGTAGTACAATATGTTTCTTCATTGACAGATTTTTTTTCCCCAACTCATAGGAATCCCCACCCAGTTGACTACTTTAACATGTTGGAAGCCTTCAAATGGCAATGTCCATGCTAAAATGGATTAAATCCATGATGAGTCCTCTTGGGTCCTTTTGGGTAAGTTGCCGATATGCCACAGGCGTCCACTTATCACTGCATTCGTAACAACCTAAACATTACAAAAATGACTTACAATCAAATAAGCCTCACGTGGCAAATGAGCAATTCCATTTTTTGTTGACCAAATTCAAAACTCATTGACCTCCATACAAAAATTCCCCACTTCTTGGGCTTATTTGGACGACTGTACGTACATACCCCAACCAGAAGCCATGGATTACAGGCAACATTCGCACTGAGCTAAAGGCTAGAACTGCCGCTTTCAAGTAGCGGGACTCTAATCCGGAAGCTTATAAGAAATCCCGCTATGCCCTCCGACGGACCATCAAACAGGCAAAGCATCAATACAAGACTAAGATCGAATCGTACTACACCGGCTCCGACGCCAGTCGGATGTGGTAGGGCTTGCAAACTATTACAGACTACAAAAGGGAAGCACAGCCGAGAGTTGCCCATTGACACGAGCCTACCAGACGAGCTAAATAACTTCTAGGCAAGTAACACTGAAACATGCATGAAAGCACCAGCTGTTCTGGACAACTGTGTGATCACGCTCTCCGCAGCCGATGTGAGTAAGACCTTTAAACAGGTCAGGGGTGTGTCTATTCACAAGGCCGCAGGGCCAGATGGGTTACCAGGATGTGTACTCTGAGCATGCGCTGACCAACTGGCAAGTGTCTTCACTGACATTTTCAACCTCTCCCTGTCTGTAATACCAACATGTTTCAAGCAGACCACCATAGTCCCTGTGCCCAAGAACACTAAAGTAACCTACCTAAATGACTATCGACCCGTAGCACTCACGTTTGTAGCCATGAAATGCTTTGAAAAGGCTGGTCATGGCTCACATCACCACCATTATCCCAGAAACCCTAGACCCTCTCCAATTTGCATATCGCACCAACAGATCCACAGATGATGCCATCTCTATTGCACTCCACACTGCCCTTTCACACCTGGATAAAAGGAACACCTATGTGAGAATGCTATTCATTGACTATAGCTCAGAGTTCAACGCCATAGTGCCCTGAAAGCTCATCACTAAGCTAAGGACCCTGGGACTAAACACCTCTCTCTGCAACTGGATCCTGATTGCACGGCCAGGCACGACTCCAACACCATCATTAAGTTTGCCAATGACACAACAGTGGTAGGCCTGATCACCAACAATGATGAGACAGCCTATAGGGAGGTCATAGACCTGACCTTGTGGTGCAAGGACAACAACCTCTCCCTCAACGTGATCAAGACAAAGGAGATGATTGTGGACTACAGGAAAAGGAGGACCGAGCACCCCCATTCTTATCGACTGGGCTGTAGTGGAGCAAGTGGAGAGCTTCAAGTTCATTGGTGTCCACATCACCAGCAAACTAACATGGTCCAAGCACCCCAAGACAGTTGTGAAGAGGGCACGACAAAACCTATTCCCCCTCAGGAGACTGAAAAGATTTTGCATGGGTCCTCAGATCCTCAAAAGGTTTTACAGCTGCACCATCGAGAGCATCCTGACGGGTTGCATCACTGCCTGGTATGGCAACTGCTCGGCCTCCGGCTGCGGTACATCACCGGGGTCAAGCTTCCTGCCACCCAGGACTTCTATACCAGGTGGTGTCAGAGGAAGGCCCTAAAAATGGTCAGACTCCAGCCACCCTAGTCATAGACTGTTCTTTCTGCTACCACACGGCAAGCGGTACCGGAGTGCCAAGTCTAGGTCCAAGAGGCTTCTAAATAGCTTCTACCCCCAAGCCATAAGACTCCTGAACAGCTAGTCAAATGTCAACCCAGACTATTTGCATTGCCCTTCCCCCACACCCTCTTCTACGCTGCTGATACTCTATCTATGCAGTCACTTTAATAACTCTACCTACATGTGCATATTACCTCAATTACCTCGACACCAGTGCCCCCGCACATTGACTCTGTACCTGTACCTCCTGTATATAGACCCGCTGTTGTTATTTGCTGCTCATCTCTTACTTTTTTTGGGGGGGGGGGTTTCTTAAAACTGCATTGTTGGTTAAGGGCTTGTAAGCATTTCACTGTAAGGTGTAACCTGTTGTATTCGGCGCATGTGAAGACACAATTGTTTTTATTTGATTTAACTTTCAAAATACAGAAATCATCCCCGCAGCAAAATATGATACAAATTGCATCATAAGGGAATTATTTATGTATTTGGAAATGTTACGTATCTTGATTTTTTTTTCTCGCTTGTCAGCAATCAAGTTGAGACTATGTCAACAATGGATTAATGAAACAAAAACAAAATGATAGTTTTCGGGTGGAATTTGTCTTTTAAAGTCAGCTGCAATGTTGAACACGCTCTCTTTAAAAAGGTCCCTTCCTCAACTGTGGACTTCGTGTGACAGAGAGGAGTGGAACTGAGGGTGCTGCAGACCGTGAAGGCCATCACAGAATACAACAACCTGGTTGGCCAGGGAGCCAAGGTGGGTGGCGTCTTCCCCTCTACCTGCTGATGAAATCATACCATCTGGTTTCATTTATTGTCATTCAAAAAAAGTTTGTCCTTAACTATAGCAACTAGGAATAGCAACACATAGATCAGACAGGTGACCTCAGTGATACTCTGGCTTAGTCTCGTGCGGAATTCCAAATGGCACCCTATTCCCTTTACAGTAGTCAAAAGTAGTGCACTATATATGGAATAGGGACCTATTTGGGACGCATTCTCATTCTAGTTGAGAATAAAGGCCAGTCAGCTAGTCAGCCAGCCACTAACAAATATATTGTTTTGTAAAAATGAACACAGTAAGGAAGGACCAGCTTTGAGGTCTGCACCAATGGCTGAGGAGAAGCAGGTCAGGGGTGGGAGAGGGAGAAGACAACAGACAAGATAGAAAAGACTAGAGGAAGAGGATAGGGAAAGGGAGATGGATGTTTAAAGAGGTGTGTTTGTCAGCGGCAGGCAGGTTTGGGCATGATGAAGACCTTGACAGGTTTGCTGAAGGGAATGGTTCCCTCAGTGGCACCCTCTGCTGGCTGGAGGCCTTCAATGCTGCTGTCGCTCCACGCTGTCTTAGAGACAAGATGAGCTGTAGGCCAGCAGCAGCCTCACTTCGATCTAATACACCTTTGAGAGAAAGATAGAGAGAAAGGGCCGGGGTAAATTTGTGTCCTCACCCGTCCATGCAGAGTGAGACAGGTAAAATGCGTGTGGGTGTGCCCCCACTAGTCCATGTGCTGTGAGACAGTGTGTGTCCTCACCAGTCCATGCGCAGTGAGACAAGTAGACCTGTGTGATGAGGCGGTGGCGGTGTGGTCCAGGACTCCTGAAGTCTCCAGGTTTAGGCTGAATCACATGAGACTGTGTGTGTGTGTGTGTGTGTAAGACAAAGCAAACTATTACAACTGGGACCAACACTTCATCCATGAGCAGGAGAGAGGAGATGGCACAGGTTATATACCGCTAGGGTCCTGAACAAAGGCTCCATTCTGATTCTCTACCCTTCACCCAGAAATGTGCATGTACGTTGGATTGGTGCAAGCATGGCTGGAGGGAGTTAACACCATATTCCAGGTAATTCCTTTTAAATCCATGAGGGTGAGTGTATGAGTGCACATTTTAGGAGAAGTTTGGAGAATCGGAACGCAGCCACGGGTTGTGTACCAGAGACCTTATATAACAGGTTGTGTACCTGTACTTTGTGTTGTGGGGGTCTTGTTCGTGCTCCAGCGTAGCGTCGATGTCTAGCGCCACCACCAGGCCAGAGGTGAAACGCAGCGGGTTGTCAGACTCTCCTGTCGGCTCAATGATGGTCGCTGATGCACGCTGGACCTGCCAACCAATACAAACCACACTTGGGTCAAATACCTGTGTGTGTATGTATGTGTTCTGTGTACCTGTTTAGGAAATTGAAGTTTTAAGAAGCCACTCTGTCTCAGTGTGGTCTGAAGAATCTTGACCAGTTCTCCAGGCTTGCAGGCCGACAGCCTGGGACTCACATCCAACAGCTTCCCCACAAAACTTTCCTGGAGGTGGGGCAGCTCCACCACAAACAGCCTGGAGGCATAGAGGTTAGGATTCATCAGAATACCAAAAGAAAAGGGTGTGCTTTCTGCAAGGTCAATGTTGCCACCATGTGGCGATAAATTAAAACAACAATTCAGTTGCCCAATTAATTACAAATGCATCAGTTCCTGCTTCTTTTATAGGACAAATATTCTGTCTTTTTTGTTTTCAACGATATCAAATGTTTATGAAATAAAATAGATAAAATAATTGGTAGATGAAATGATGATAAAAAAAAAGAGATAATATACCTCAAAGGATTCCACCTCCTGAAGGAACTTCTCACAGACACTGATGAGAGGTTCTACTCTGCAGAGATGAGAGGGGTTGAGCTGCTTGACAGTTATAGACATGGACGGTGTTTGTGTGTGTACTAACCCTCGCCTAGTACGGGCAGTCAGAACTCGCTGTAAGGCCTTAGCCTGTAGTCTGACATGGTGTATGGTGGCCACCTGTCTGTTCTCCAGACCATTATATAGGAACACCAGTTTATACGTCTCCTCCAGCATCTACAAACACACACACACACACACACACACACACACACACACACAACATGACATTATATACACAAAGTTCTGCATATCACATTACTGTCTAGGGTTAACGCCACCGGCTGAAGACACATACACACTGAGTTTACAAAACACTTGCTCTTTCCTTGACAGACTGACCAGGTGACCCTTGTTGATGTCACTTGTTAAATCCACTTCAATCAGTGTAGATGAAGGGGAGGAGACAGGTTAAAGAAGGATTGTTAAGCCTTGAGACAATTGAGATATGGATTGTGTATGTGTGCCTTTCAGATGGTGAATGGGGAAGACAAAAGATGTGTCTTTAAACGGGATATGGTAGTAAGTGCCAGGTTCACCGGTTTGTGTGTGTCAAGAACGGCAACGCTGCTGGGTTTTTCACACTCAACAGTTTCCTGTGTGTATCTAGAATGGTTCACCACCCAAAGGACATCCAGCCAACTTGACAACTGTGGGACACATTGGAGTCAACATGGGCTAACATCCCTGTGGAACGCTTTCGACACCTTGTAGAGTCCATGCCCAATGAATTGAGGCTGTTCTGAGGGCAAAAGGGGATGCAACTCAATATTAGGAAGGTGTTCCTAATGCTTTGTACACTCAGTGTATGTGCTCCTCTTCCCACTGGAGACCGGGGTTCAATCCCCCTTCTACCCATATCGCCCAACTGCCTGTATCCCTTCCATTTCAAATCTGTCTACCCAGAGAGACACCTTGGTGAGCAGTAGTTGGCAGCGGAGGTAGGTGGCAAAAAAGTCAGCAGCCCCTGTCAGCTCTGTCTGTAGCTCCCCCAGTCTCTGTAGATCTCTGAGACACACACACACAAAAGTCACTTCAAAATGTGTTTTTAATGATTTGATAGTATGTGTGTGTGTGTATATGTACCTGATAGTCAAGTTTAGCAGGTCCTGAGCCCCGGGGTCCTGTAGGTTTTGTATGGTGCTAACTCTGCTCAGACTCTGTTGGAGGAACAGTTGAGCAGACTCCACACTCCTGGAACCTTCTATACCACTCCCACCTGGGGCCTGCTTCCTCCCTGGTAACTACACACACACATACATTACAACACAGTGGGTCTCAGCATGGGTCTACTGTCTGAAAGGGGTGTGTGTGTGTGTCTTACCCTGAGAGGAGGTACTAGGTGAGAGAGGCTGTCCCGTAGGCAGGTGTAATGTCTAAAGGTGTGGTCTGAGAACAGAGCTGTCATGGTGGGACAAGACTGAGCTGCGTTGAACACCAGCACCAACACTGCAATATCTGTTACGCTAGGTCAGGACCACACAATAGGTATAGGGGTGTGTGTGTGTGTGTGTAGGATACAGGCAGGGCCGTCCATGTCTGGTTCAGGGGTGTGGAAGTAAGGGTGAGTACTGAGCAGCTCTGGAACCAGCGGTAATACCAGGGTAGGATGACGACAACCTAGAAACTTTAGACACCTAGAGAGATTGAGAGGGGGAGAGATGAAGAGGAAGATAGCAATGAAGATAAAGAGACAGAAAGAGAGAGTGTTGACTTGTAAAAGCTTTTTATTGAATCACTTGCAAATTGACACACACACACACAGGCTTACTTCCAGACAGAGTTGCGGTCAGTGGGGTACTTGGTGAGATTTTTCAGCAGCTCCAGCAGAGCCAGTTGGATACACTCTTTAGTCGACACATTGGTGAAACACAGCAACTCATGTAGCGCCTCTCTGATGTCACGAGACGAGTCCTACGCAGGTTACACATTTCAATTGTTTATTATTATCCATAAAAATAAAAATGTATCATTTAGAAATGTTCTTCTTTCACCTTGTAAGTGTGAAAAGTATGTGTGTGCGCATGCGTGTGTGTGTTGGTGCGTGCATGTGAGAATCTGCGTGTGTGTGTATGTATGTCTCCATATCTGTGTTGGTGTGTGTATTACCTCTAGTACAGCCAGTACAGTATCCAGCTGGTCTTCTCTCAGGGTGTTAGTAGAGATCTGTCTGAGGACGTGGATGGACTGCAGCCTGACCGCCTCAATCTCATCGTTAAACATGTCAACCAGGAAGTCCAGGCACATCTCAGCAAAGCTGGCAGATGATTGGGGAGAGCAGAGAAGGCATCCACAGCAGCAATACGCACCTCTACAGATAAAAAACACACAGGCACATTATCATTTACACACACACACACACAACACTCTCTCTCCCTCTAACAGCCTTTACATGGGAGAAAATTAAATAAACATTACACCACACACAGAGGCATCCCCCAAACACAAACACTGACACACACCCTTGCCGATACACACGCACTTACCGTACATCTCGTCCTCCAGTCCGTGTACAAAGGCTCCGCAGGCCCCGGAGGCGATCAGGTTGACAGCGGAGGTGTCCACCTTCTCCTTGGGAGCATCATCAGCCCATTTCCTCCCCGAGGAGAACTCACCAGACGCATAGAGCTCCTTGGCCCGCTCATGAGCAGTACGTTTCCTCTGAAATATAGATAACACACACGTACATATATATTATAAACGCAGCAAAAAAAGAAATGTCCTCTCACTGTCAACTGCATTTATTTTCAGAATTTCACATTGAGATGCAAATATGAGTCACTTTGTAACCTGGACCATTACAGTAGTGAGTTCTTGTGCAGCTTGTTGTTTGCTCTTTGCATGCACATATATCACTGTATCATCTGCATACATTTGAACTTCAGACCCAGTACAGACAGAAGGCAGATCATTAATGTACAGGCTGAACAGGAGGGGCCCCAGTATTGACCCTGGGGCACACCCACATCATAGCTAAGAGTGGGCGACAGCTCATTGCTCACTCTGACACACTGAGTTCTGCCTTCAAGGTATGATTTCATCCATCTCAAGGCATCGGGGGAAAAGTTGAACTTGGACAATTTTGAGATGAGAATCTCATGGTTAACAGTATCAAAAGCCTTCCTTAGGTCCAGAAACACAGCCCCAACAACGCCCCCTTTGTCCATCTTGGACTTCACATTTGGTGGATAAATTATCTTGACAAAGGAGAAATGCTTTAACAGGTATGTAAACAAACTTGTGCACATTTCTTTTGAGAAATAAGCTTTGTGCATATATATGGAATAGTTCTGGGATCTTATATGTCAGCTCATGAAACATTGAACGGACTGTTTATTTTTTTCAGTGTAGATGACAATATGTATAGATCACACTACATACAGATTACATTACATACAGTATATACTGTATTACATTACATCTAGATTACAAAGAGCTCCTTGGCCTTCTTGTGAGCCGTATATTTCCTCTGAAATATACGTTATTAGAAATAAATGACAAATAAAATGCTGTATGCTTCCTCTGAAGAGACATTTTACACACACACACTGTACGTACCCTGAGGTCTGACATCAGTTTCTTGTCCAGAGTCTGCTCAAGGAAGTGAGGACTGACTTGCAACATGTTACTCTGAGGAAGAGAGGAGAGGGATGAGAGGAGTGGGAGGAAAGGAGAGCCATGACTATCTGAAAAGTAAGATGTGAAAGAATGGTTTGTGTGTGTGTGTGTGTGTACACTCACCAGTGTTTTGGCGGCCTGCACCCTGACTACCCAGGATCCATCAGAGACCACGTGACTGATCTTCCTAAACGAGTCGTCGACCAGGCGGACTTTCTCATTGGACGACGGGATAGGCAGATGACACCTTTAGTCACCATCGCACAGCTGTTTTCATCAGTGAGTTTGTGTTCAGTGTGTAGTGTTGGGCTTGTCTGACATTGCAGCCAACATTTCAGGCGACTGCTGACTGACTGATCTACAAATTGACTTACATCACAAATAAGCACTCATTATTATTTGTAGATCAGCCTGTCAGTCACAATTTACCCACAATACATCATGGATTTGGTGCTCTTATCTACTTTGTGCATAACACAAGTAATTTTCCCAGCAATTGTTTACAGACAGATTATTTCACTGTATCACAATTCCAGTGGGTCAGAAGTTTACATACACTAAGTTGACTGTGCCTTTAAACAGCCTGGACAATTCTAGAACATTATGTCATGGCTTTAGATGCTTCTGATAGGCTCATTTACATAATTTGAGCCAATTGGAGGTGTACCTGTGGATGTATTTCAAGGCCTACCTTCAAACTCAGTGCCTCTATGCTTGGCATAATGGGAAAATCAAAAGAAATCAGCCAAGAACCCAGAAAATAAATTGTAGACCTCCACAAGTCTGGTTCATCCTTGGGAGAAATCTGTTCATCTCTACAAACAATAGTACGCAAGTATAAACACCAAGGGACCACACAGCTGTCAAACCGCTCAGGAAGGAGACGCTTTCTGTCTCCTAGAGATGAACGTACTTTGGTGCGAAAAGTGCGAATCAATCCCAGAACAACAGCAAAGGACCTTGTGAAGATGCTGGAGGATACCGGTACAAAAGTATCTATATCCACAGTAAAACAAGTCCTATATCAACATAACCTGAAAGGCCACTCAGCAAGGAAGAAGCCACTGCTCAAAAACCACCATAAAAAAGCCAGACTACGGTTTGCAACTGCATACGAGGACAAAGACTGTACTTTTTGGAGCAATGTCTTTTGGTCTGATGAAACAAAAATAGAACTGTTTGGCCATAATGACCATTGTTATGTTTGGAGGAAAAAGGGGGAGGCTTGCAAGCCGAAGAACACCATCCCAACCGTGAAGCACGGGGGTGGCAGCATCATGTTGTGGGGGTGCTTTGCTGCAGGAGGGACTTGTGCACTTCAGAAAATAGATGGCATCATGAGGAAGCAAAATTGTGTGGATATATTGAAGCAACATCTCAAGACATCAGTCAGGAAGTTAAAGCTTGGTTGCAAATGGGTCTTCCAAGTGGACAATGACCCCAAGCATACTTCCAAAGTTGTGGCAAAATGGCTTGCCCCATTTGTGGGCAGAACTGAAAAAGTGTGTGCGAGCAAGGAGGCCTACAAACCTGACTCAGTTACACCAGCTCGGTCAGGAGGAATGGGCCAAAATTCCCCCGAGTTATTGTGGGAAGCTTGTGGAAGGCTACCCGAAAACAGTTGACCCAAGTTAAACAATTTAAAGGCAATGCTACCAAATACTAATTGAGTGCATGTAAACTTCTGACCCACTGGGAATGTGATGAAAGAAATAAAAGCTGAAATAAATCCCTCTCTACTATTATTCTGACATTTCACATTCTTAAAATACAGCGGTAATACTAACTGACCTAAAACAGGGAATTTTTTACTAGGTTTAGTGACAAACTGAGTTTAAATGTATTTGGCTAAGGTGTATATAAACTTCCGACTTCAACTGTATGTATATTGGGACATAACAGGAGCAAGTGAGGTCATACCATGGCTTTGATGGCCGCCGTGCGCACCCTTGGGTCCTGGTTGGAAAAGTAGTCACTGATGACACTCTGTGCATCTCTCACACACACTCCGCCAGACACCCCTGGAAGGGAGAGTGGAAAATAGTCACTGATAACACACTACTTGTGCACATCCCACACACATCTCTCACAGACATGGTGATGTGATGAGGGGACTAGTCTGGTTAAATTAAGTATAAACATGTAATGCAGTGAATATTTTTTGTTGTTGACTCAACTACCCTGGTTAAAGCAAATAAATATACACACCTGAAGCACCGCCCCCAATCATAGCTGGAACCAATACCTGTCCGTCTTTATTTAGGGGCGTGTCCACATTTCCCAGGCAACTCAGGAGTTGCAGGCATTTATTCCTCACGCTAAATATGTGTCTGACAGGTGCTGAGAGAGGAGGATGAGCAAGAGGGATGAGAGAGATCGATGCGAGAGGGGCGGATGAGTGAGAGGGATGAAAAAGAGGTATGAGAGAGATTCAGGAGCAAGAGACAGGAGCAAGGTGAGGGAAAGAAGGGATGGAAGAAGGAGAGGCAGAAAGGATAAAAGTAGAAGGGGAGAAAGGAGGGACCATGGAAGGAGGGGAGAGGATAGCTGCTCTTGGCAACGCGGGCCTATTTCCATACACTAGCGTTGCTTTCAATTGTATTGGGTTGCACAAAAACAGTTTGCGGGAAGCCAGAATTTAAATACAATTCCATTTCTACTTACTGTGCCGGTGGGCAGGAAGGTTGGTCATTATGACAGGGGGAATTTGACAAAATATCTAAAAGATTGTATTACTAAACAGACTTTCCAAACGTGGGTCTGTTGAAGACCCACTTCTAATCTGCATTTCTCATGTCAAAATAAAAGTCCCCCACAAGTTATTCCTTTTTTGTCCACATATGGCGCATGTGCAGGACTTTTATTTTGACATAAGGTAAGCAGAGAGTATGTTGGAACAGTACGTTGAGATTATATTTTATTGAACTTCTGTCTTTCCGCTGACTGTTTTTGTGCAACCCAATACAACTGAAAGCAACGCTAGTGTATGTAAATACACCCACATTGCTAAGAGCAGCTAGGGATAGGAGGGCTGCTTTACTTTGTAATAGTGTCCCAGGAGGAAGAGAAGGGAGAGAGATGAAGGATAGATAGAAAGAGAAAAGAAAGGACAGAAGGAGAAGATGGAGGGATGGAAGGAGAGATGAAATGATTAAAGCCAAGACACCATACCTTGTAGTAGTGTTCCAGCAGTATGCGTACCACCCCTTCCACACTCTCTGCCTCCACGGAGCTGCGGGCAAAGTGCAGCAGGTACTACAAGGCATCAGTGGGGTTGGGGGCCTTACACAGGTCAATGTGCAGCGCTGCAGACTTACTTGGTTTGGTCAGACGGAGCTTCTTGGCTGGAGCCTCCTCTTGGGGAAGCTGTTGATCAACAGAGACAATTGATTACCTTTTCTTTTTCATTTTGTGATATGAGATGATACGGATCTGGATAGCAAAACGGCATATCTAAAGCTGTAGGGATCGAACTATAGCTAAGATCTAGACAAAGCTAGCCCAGATCGATTTGTGCTCTTCCCCACTATATTGCTGTCCTTTGCATGATCATAACAGAAACAGACTGGCACTCAGGCTAGAACAAGATTGCAATTGTACACCAGCCAGCATAACTAGCTACCACTGGCCATTTGCTCAGATCCCTGTGACCCAGCTTTTCTATGAGGCCAATATAATATCTATATCTAGCTAAAGTTAATAAAAGAGGATGCCTGATGTTATCAACAACTCGTTACGAGCTACGAAACACTCAGACGCAATCTAACGTTAGCTAGCTGGCTTGCTATTATTGAAAGAACAACGTTGGTTAAAGGTGAATGTTTCGTTTTTTTTCCGTAATCATGGTCTACCAACCTGGACAACTTCTGATAATTGTTCGTAAACTCGCTTTTTGAGATGTGCTGCCATTTCCAACGAAGTTAACGTTCGTTGTTTAGCTAACGGTAGCTACTAGTATTATTTTTTTTGAAAGCTCCTAACACATCGTCATCAAGTGTCGACGGAATACGCAATTCTTGGTATAAATATACTTCCGGTTCCTTAACAAATTCTTTCCTGTCAGCGGCCTCCAGTAAGATGGCTGTGCAAATCTCAAAGAAGAGGAAGGTCAGTTCACATTTCGTCTCAAAATGCTCTTTATAGCGGATGCATTTGTAGCAAATTCGGATGCCATGTGTTAGCAGTATGAATACGGAGTTGGTTGTATTATTGATCGGCGTCCTCGTCCCCTAGACTAAAGAGGATTACCACAGATGCTAGCTACGGGTACAGGAATCCTCACTCCGCTAGTGAACGTGTCACGGGTTGCCTTTTATACCGTGCTAGCGAGTAAGCATAACCAGAAAATCACCATTAAAATAATTTAGTTGCAACTCTGATTGTTGAAGTGATGTGTAGATTAGTGGTCAGAGTCTAGTTGGCTAATGTTAAAGTCACACAGGTGGCAGGATACTTTATTTTAACTTTGGCGCTAACGTTACAGTTCGCCAGCTCTGTAACTTGTTAGCCAATGATGCTACCTGATGCACGCTCACTAGTGGCTATGTGACTACAAGCATGTTCCCTACAACTTGGTGTTATCCTTCGTTAGTTTGTCGCGGACGGAATCTTCAAAGCCGAGCTGAACGAGTTCCTGACGCGCGAGCTTGCGGAGGATGGGTATTCCGGTGTGGAGGTGCGTGTGACTCCGACCAGGACCGAGATCATAATCCTGGCCACAAGGTAACGTTACTGGTATGTTGGTAGCTAGTGGTGTTATTCAGGCTTTAAAAGGTTTATTGTTGGTAGTAGAATTAATTTGTGTAAGGGGTGGGATTGGTCGGTATCCAGATTTTTATACCATGCCATGCCGAAATATACTGTATTACCGGTAGTGCACACAAGGGGACAATTTCTCCCCCCAACCGCAAGCCGAAAGTATGTCCCATAATGATTACAAAATGCTAACAAGTACTAAGGAATGCAGGTGCTAAAATAGAACTTGGTTGTATTTCCAAATCAAATTGTCACATGCACCTAATACAACAACCTTACAGTGAAATGCTTACATATGAGCCAACAATGCAGTAATAAAAAATATGGATAAGAAATAAAAGTAAGAGGTAATTAAAGAGCACCAGTAAAATGACAATATACAGGGGGTACAGAGTCTATGTGAGGTGGCTCATTGATAACAGTAGCAGCGGTGTGGGGGGCAATGCAAATAGTATGGGTAACCATTTGATTAGGTGTTCAGGAGTCTTATGGATTGGAGATAGAAGCTCTGACACTGGTATAGAGGTCCTGGATGGCAGGAAGCTTGGCCCCAGTGATGTACTGGACTGTTCACACTTCCCTCTGTAGTGCCCTGCGGACGGAGTCCGAGCTGTTGTCATACCAGGCAGTGATGCAACAAAGTATTGAGAAACTTTTGTTATTGACCAAATACTTATTTTCCACCATAATTTGCAAATAAATTCATAAAAAATCCTACAGTGTGATTTTCTGGATTTCCCCCCCCCCCTCATTTTGTGTACCTATGATAAATTACAGGCCTCGTCTTTTTAAGTGGGAGAACTTGCACAATTGGTGGCTGACTAAATACTTTTTTTTGCCCCACTGTATATTGCATCATCTGTGGATCTGTTGGGTGGTATGCAAATTGGAGTAGGTCTAGGGTTTCTGGGATAATGGTGTTAATGTGAGCCATGACCTGCCTTTCAAAGCACTTCATGGTTACAGACGTGAGTGCTACGGGTCGGTAGTCATTTAGGCAGGTTACCTCAGTGTTCTTGGGCACAGGCACTATGGTGGTCTGCTTAAAACATGGTGGTATTAGACTCGGACAGGGAGAGGTTGAAAGTGTCAGTCAAGACACTTGCTAGTTGGTCAGCGCATGCTCGCAGTACATGTCCTGGTAATCTGTCTGGCTCTGCGGTGAATGTTGACCATATAGACACACCCCATGTCTTTTAATAAAATCAACTATCTACTGAGGTTGTCTGATGCTTTAAGCATGCTGTTTGATTAAATAATTAAGAACCCTGTTCCCGACCATCCTGCTGCCGGCCCCGCAGATTCTGCCATTATGCTCCTGAAGTTGCCGGTAATAGGTCGGCAACCATTTTTATTATGGTCTTTCTCTCAAAATCATCATTTGGTTAATCAAAGTTATATCTAATTGAAATCTAAAAGTAACTTATTGCCAACTATGTTAAAAAGTAGCCTACATAAAGGAAATAAATAAAAACATTACAGAATGCTGGCAGAAAATATCCTATAAATCACATTGGCTATTCATGGCATTTCTGAAAGAACTTGAAACATTGTATCGACTGTTCACCAGAAGGTGCTAGTGGACAGACACCGCTGTAGGCTATTTGTGAAAGGAATAAGAAGTAATCCAGTCGAAACATCATAAAATACCAGATCAGAGCTTTACATTTTTCTCTTTCATGATGAGTGGTTATCAAAAGGGAGAGACCTGTAAATATTTTTCTGATGCAATGAGAATGACAATAGTTCCTCAATGGATTCGAAAACAGATTTAGTTTTGAGGTGAAGAACATTACTTTGAGAAGCTCCGCAGCTCATTAGTGGTGGTGAGTATTTCGGATTGTCTTAACTATCAGACATTCGCAGATGGCCACATTTATGGCCTACATTTCGGCACAGGTCAGGTAGCCTGGGCCTACTTCTATGTGTAATCATGTGCGTGTTCTTACTCGACATTGACAGTAGCGCTTCAAACAAAATACAATAAATTGACAACTTGTGAATGGAATTAAATAAATCATGTTTCTCACAAGTGTAGCATGTTTTGTGAGCTCTGCAAACAACGTGTCAACTCCCATAATGAGAACGATAAACGACTAATAGTTGAATGCATTAACTTAAATCACCATAACCAAACATTTTGGAGTGAGATGTTTCTTGTGCATCTTAGCCACACTCCCCTTCTTGGACAGTGGTATTTTAGTCCACGGAGACATGTGCAAATCAGACTGTCTCGTGTGCAACTGCTCAACACAAAAAATCTTGTTTAGGTGGCGAGTTAGAGATATGGTGGGTTAGGGTTGGTGAAAGTGGTCTGCTTTAGAAAGGGCCATTTTGCCAAAGTGTTCATCATAATGAGAACACTGGCGCCTTCCAGCTACTGTCCTCCACCATTCAAACTAATCTACGTTTACTAACTCAAACATTTTTAAATATTAAAAACCTGTTAAATACGGCTGGAGCTTTCAGAAAGACAAAATACACTGATTGCATACAAAGCACATGTAGAAATGGATTATTGTTGTTTCAGGACCCAGAATGTTCTGGGAGAGAAGGGCCGTCGCATCCGGGAGCTGACCGCTGTTGTTCAGAAGAGGTTTGGCTTCCCCGAGGGCAACGTGGAGGTAATCGCACACTACTGACATGCATCCACCGGACACACTACAGCTGCTTATGTGTAAACATTAGACATACTCCATAACCCCGACATCAAGGAGCTGACAACTGTGGTTCAGAAGAGGTTTGGCTTCTGGAGGACAGAGGAATATGATTGGGAAGTTTAAATTTAAACAAGCGTGAATTCCACATTGGGGATGATTTTAAATGTGTTCATAATCTTACAACAACCAACCTCAAGTGTGTGTCTGAAGGTAGTCTATGACTGGAGAAGCTCTAGCTTTGCCTTTGCACCAGACTGTTAACCAGGAACCACTTTCCTTCAGTGATGATACGATGACGAGTCGGAATGGACACGGTTTGTCTCTGCGGTCACTGGGTCAGGGACACGTTCTGTGTCTCTGGGTTCAGTTCCCCAGAGCAGCGTGTCTCTTCAGTTGAAGACATCGAGGCATTTGTCTGAGAAGGACTCAATCCAGTATAGGAAATGTGTGGATTCAGATGTTTTCTTGGTAGGTAGTGTGGTTGCTAGTTGGGTAAGAAGAAGGTAGTCAGCGACGTATGAAGTAGTCGGCGTTCTAGATACTATTTCCACAACAATTTTAAGAACGTGAATCGTGAGGCTACACTTCTCTGCTGTGATGGTCCCGTGGCGATCACACTGCAGCAGCCACACCAAGCTCTCAAACCTTAGGCTGTGTAGCCTCTCCCGCTCTCTGTATGTGTAGAAGGTTAACTTCCCCACTCTCTCCCTCTAGCTGTATGCTGAGAAGGTTGCAACACGTGGTCTGTGTGCCATTGCTCAGGCTGAATCCCTGCGCTACAAGTTGCTGGGAGGACTGGCTGTACGTAGGTAAGACGAACCCTGGCCTGTGAGCTCTAACATGTTGCACCTAGACACTGCTTCATGGTCAGTTGTGCATTAACCTGTAATGGAGCAGGTTTCACTCTGTAATGGTACAGGTTAGGATTTGGGAAGGTAAGCAGGTTCTATATTTATCTTAGGCAGCCCCTGGTTAGCTTAGCATGCTAACATGAGTGTCTCTAGGAATCCATTGAGCAGAACATACCCCTGCTGTTACAGTCCACTTTCTTGAACTTTCTCATGATATGAAGTAGAATGTCTCCCTTCGGTGATGATACGATGACGAGTCGGAATGGGACAGTCAGTCTCTGCGGTCACTGGGTCAGGGACACGTTCTGTGTCTCTGGGTTCAGTTCCTCAGAGCAGCGTGTCTCTTCAGTTGAAGACATCGAGGCATTTGTCTGAGAAGGGCCAGCAAAAGTGCTCATAATGTTAGATGTGCTCTCATAGTTGCCATGAGTATTAAAACTATTTTCTTTCTCACTTACACCCCCCTCCCCTTCATCCTCTCTCGCCCTCCCCCACCCGCTGCCTTTTCTCCACCTTCACCATCCCTCTTTCCATCCCTTTCCTCCTTCTATCCCTCTTCCAGGGCTTGCTATGGTGTGCTGAGGTTCATCATGGAGAGTGGCTCTAAGGGTTGTGAAGTGGTAGTTTCTGGGAAGCTGAGGGGTCAGAGGGCCAAGTCAATGAAATTTGTTGATGGCCTGATGATCCACAGTGGAGACCCAGTCAACTACTATGTAGACACTGCTGTACGCCACGTCCTGCTCCGACAGGGTGAGTACCAAATCAACCCCTAGACACTACTACCCTACCCCTAAACAGAGAGTCCCAAGTCAACCCCTATACCCCACCTCTAGACAATACTACTAATGGTTAGACGGTGAATACTAAATCAACCCCTATACCCTACCCCTAGATTATTCTGCTCTGTCAAGGTGAGTCATCAACAGTATAATTTTTGGCCTGTTGCTTATGAAGATGAAATGTTTTCCTTCGGTGATGATACGATGACGAGTCGGAATGGACACGGTTTGTCTCTGCGGTCACTGGGTCAGGGACACGTTCTGTTTCTCTGGGTTCAGTTCCCCAGAGCAGCGTTTCTTTTCAATTGAAGACATCGAGGCATTTGTCTGAGAAGGGCCAGGAATTACTAAGTCTATTAAGTCTAGTTATATTATGATCAGCCTCTTTCTTGCTACTCTACACACAGGCTAACCCTCATACTCTATTCTACATGCTTCATGGTTCTGCGTAACTGTTGGGTAGAGGGAACTGATGTGGTCATATATGTGTTTTTGTCTATCAGGTGTGCTGGGCATCAAGGTGAAAATCATGTTACCATGGGACCCCAGTGGTAAGATCGGCCCCAAGAAGCCTCTGCCAGACCATGTGAGCATTGTGGAGCCCAAAGACGAGACTATCCCCTCCACCCCTGTGTCTGAGCAGAAGGGGGCCAAGCCAGAAGCCCCAGCAGCCATGCCACCGACTCCTGTACCCACCGCATAGACAGGTACTATACCCTAACACTAACCCAGCCACCGTATAGTAGACAGGTACTATACCCTAACACTAACCCAGCCACCGTATAGTAGAAATGTACTGTAAATCAGTCTCAACTGGTTTTGCCTCAGGACCCAAATTTAACCAGTGGCTCAAAATTTGCATGGTTGGGGAACACCACAAATGAAATCTGGGAGATCATTTTTAAATCTAGATTGATGAAGTGTTAATTGTGGAGAAGGCTTGTGGTAGTGAAAGGACTCCCCATGATTGTCTGGTTTTAAAATGCTCCCTCAAAGCGTCCATCTCAGAGTGGGATACACAGTTTGTTTAGTTTACGCTTCCCTTCTGTGATGATACGATGACGAGTCTGAATGGGACACAGCCTGTCTGGGGTCACTGGGTCAGGTTCACGTTCTGTGTCTCTGGGTTCAGTTCCCCAGAACAGCGTGTCTCTTCAGTTGAAGACATCGAGGCATTTGTCTGAGAAGGGCTTCCTGAATCTGAATTGATCAAATATGTGTGTCTCAAATGGCACTACATTCCCTTAATTTTGCACTACTTTTGACCAGGACCCATAGGGCTCCGTTCAAAAGCACTACAGTGTATTTGCAATGGGCTGCCATTTGAGTCAGACAATATACTGGTGGCGGAATTGACACTGAGGATGTTTCTAGACTGTTGCGCATTTAGCTAAGCTACTGTATGTTGTGTATAATTCACAAACTGATTCTGGTAGGGTTAGGGATGGTGTCCTAATGTCGGATATTCTGTCTTTTCTTCTCCAGGTGTCAACCATTTGTTCAGATGAAAGCAGGACCCTGCATTTTCTTTCTTTACAAAAATAAAACCTGGAAAATACACCTTGTCTGTCAACTTTCTGTTCCAACTAGAAGAAAAAGAAACTCATTAAGACGAGGTGCTGGCTGGCGGAGTAGAACACCTATTAGGCGAGGTGCTGGCTAGAGGTGCTGGCTAGCGGAGTAGAACACCTATTAGGCGAGGTGCTGGCTAGAGGTGCTGGCTAGCGGAGTGGAACACCTATTTAGGCGAGGTGCTGGCTAGCGGAGTGGAACACCTATTTAGGCGAGGTGCTGGCTAGAGGTGCTGGCTAGCGGAGTGGAACACCTATTAGGCGAGGTGCTGGCTAGTGGAGTAAACTTGAAAATAAAGGAGAGCCGCACACTCTAGGAGCTCAGATGCAAAAATGTAATGTCCAACGTTTCGATAGCCAAGCTGTCTTCATCAGGGTGTAATCAAACACTGCGGGATGACTCGTATAGTGTCAAAAGACACAGGTGTCTGTAATCATGGCCAAGAGTGGCCTAATATTGGTTAATAATCAAATATTAAAATGGCATACAAAGAACAGCATACAAACAACAAATGGATAGCATATGATCAAGTTGACTACAATAGCTTACAAACAATTACAATGGCAAAGTCACAATAATCACAAGAATGGCTTCAGATCAAAGTCTTAAGTTGAGACCGAAGGGAGCAAGGGTCTTTAAATTAAAGATCCAGGCAGCCTCTCGTTTTAACAATAAATTATCAAGGTCACCCCCTCTCCTAGGGAGGGTGACATGTTCGATGCCAATATAACGCAGAGACAAAACCGAGTGGCCTGCCTCCAAGAAGTGGGCCGCAACTGGGTAAGTAAAGTTTTTACACCTAATGGTGCTACGATGCTCTGAGATACGTACTTTTAATTTGAGCTTTGTTTTACCTACATCATTTTTACCACAAGGACAAGTTATAAGATAAATAACTGCCTTAGTGGAGCATGTAATAACACCTTTTATTGGGTGCGATTTCCCTGTTTGTGGGTGTTTGAACAATTCCCTTAATTTGTTCAGAGCACTTTGAATAGCAGGTAGAACGCAAGAATGCGTCTTTTTGCGAGACTGACCTTGAAAAAGGTCATGTTTTGAATTTTCTCAATGGCAATATTAATCTGATCATTCTTGTAGCCCCTCTCCTTGAACTTTCTTTGCGTCTCAGCCAAATTTCTGTCAAATTTTCAAGGGAAGTGGGTGACAACGATCAGCCCTCAACAAACTGTTACGATCAGTAGGCTTCCTGTAAAGGTCAGTGTATAGAACATTGTCTTCACAGAAGATCAAGAAAACTTATTTGATGTGTATCAGATTGCATAGTAAATCTCAGATGCTCAGAACAGGAGTTAAGAAAAGCATGGAACGCCTGGAGCTGTTTTACATCACCCCTCCATAGAACAAAAATATCATCAATGTACCGTTTCCAAATAATGATGTGAGGCAAGAAAACATTTTTGAGAGGATTGAAAATAGGCTGTTTCTCCATGTAAACTACATACAAATTAGCATAGTTAGGAGCCATGGGGGATCCCATAGCAGTACCTTTCGTCTGAATAAAGAAATCATTTAGAAACATGAAATAGTTATGCGTGAGTACTATTTCAGCCAATGTTACAATGCATGCACTGGAAGGTAGTTCATTAGGGTCACGTTGCAGAAGAAAATGTTCCATAGCTTCAATACCTCCCTCGTGTGGAATATATGTATAATGACAACGTCAAAAGTAACTAACAAGGTATTCTCAGGGAGAGGATCAGGAGCGTCAATGACAGTGATCATACTGCTGGTGTCCTTTACAAAGGAGGGGAGCTGTTCTGCAAGTGGTCTAATAAAAAAGTCAACAAAAGTAGATAGAGGGGCCGTTACTGCATCAATGCCCGCTACAATAGGGCGCCCTGGAGGTTGTGTAACATTCTTGTGTAGTTTCGTCAAAGTATAGAAAGTGGCAATTTTAGGGTGTTGAATAGCCAAAAAAAAGCATGTTCTTTTTTGGTTATCTGAACAGAACTTAAATACCCATCTAGGACAGTAAAGATAGTATTCTGAAATTGGGAAGTGGGTTCACTTCTGAGTTTCTTCTAAAAGGTGTTGTCAAGCAGCTGTCTATGACACTCATGTACATAAACTGTCCTATCCATGAGTACAACCGACCCACCCTTATCAGCGGGACGAATAAGGTCTGACGTATCGAATTGTAGATCAAGCAAAGCTTGTTTTTCATTCTTAGGTAAATTATGGAAAATTTGTATCCCTGTTTATTCTTAAGGAGATGTCCAACATCATTTTCCACAAGTCTGCAATATGTCTTGATAGTGATTGCGATTGGCTGGAGGTATAAATGAACTTGCTTATTAAAGGAGTCGGAGTATGTGCAGGAGAGCAACCTACTGGTTCAATAGAAGTGTCAGAATTAGGGGAGCTAAAGTATTCCCTTAAACGGATGTTTAAAAAAAAAAACTTAAACATGTTTACCTTAACGTCAAAATCGTTGCGCTGGTTTGTAAGGCACAAAAGATAACCCTTTATTAAGCAAAGAGACATGGGCAGGGCTCTATCTTACTTTATAAATTAAAGACACTCGGTCCCGTGGGTTCTGGGACCGTGTGAATGGTCTCCTCTGCCTCTAATAGTTCAGGAAGTTGGAACTTCCTGTTCCAACCATGCTAATGAATTAATTTAATAATTGTTTTGTTTATGGCACTTTTACAGTTGTGAATGGTAAGTAGCAAGGAGTCTGGGTAGGTAGCCAGGTAAGGAAATGCCACCTCAGTAACTACTTAATACAGTTTTTGTTTTTGGAGAATAATATACCTTTATAAAAACAGAACTTTGTCAGTACCAACAAAGAACCGAGAACGCAATTGTTTAATAAACCTGGCTTGTTTTAGCCCATGGTCATGTTCTAAAACGTCTTGTCGATGTCATGGAAAATCATTACCTGATGTGTTATAGAACAACAGAACCCTCTTCTGGCAATGAACCCCGATATCAAAGACTATACTGTCCTTTCCCCACCCGTGTTTGGGGTATTTACTTGTTACTAGTAGCATATTTTATACTGAACCAAAAATGAATGCAACAATTTAAGATTTTAGAATTCCAGTTCATATGATCATGTTAATTTAAATACATTTATTAGGTCCTTATCTATGATTTTCACATGACTGGGAATATGTATGCATCTGTTGGGCAAACACCTTTAATAAATGGGCCTCGGGATCTTGTCACGGTATTTCTGTGCATCCAAATTGCCATCGATAAAATACAATTGTATTTGTTGTCCGTCGCTTAAGCCTTCCCGTACGTAAGCTTGCCCGTACGTATGCCTGCCGCCACCATGGGGCTCTGTTCACAACGTTGACAGCAGCTAAACTTGATGATGGTAATCATGTGGTAAGGCCAGTTGTTCATACTGCCACATTTTCTGAAACCGGTTTTAAGGTAGAGAAATGAACATCGCATTCTCTGGAAATAGCTCTGGTGGACATTCCTGCAGTCGGCATGCCAATTGTGCGCTCCCTCAAATTGAGACATTTTGGCATTGTGTTGCGACACCTGCACATTATGGAGGCCCTGTTTTGTCCCCGGCATGAGGTGCACATGTGTAATTATGCTATTTAATCAGCTTCTTGATATGCCACACCGGTCAGCTAGATGGATTATTTTGGCAAAGGAGAAATGCTTACTAACAGGGATGTAAACAATACATTTTTGTTCACAATTTGAGAGACAAGCTTCTGAAACATTTCTCAGGTCTTTTATTGCAGCTTATGAAACATGGGGCCCAAACATTACATTTTACACTGAACAAAAATATAAACGCACTTTCCCTGAACTGAGCACCGTTGGGACAGCAAAATTGTCCTTCAGTACAAACCTGTCACAGATATCCACCTGGGGCCATGCCTGGACAGGCCGAAACCATAGAAATAGTGACACCTGAAACTCGACGTGACCACGCCCATAGAAACACCTCAGTGCCACTGAGGTAGTCAATTACCGGGCTATGGCCCATGACATGACTGGGCAGAGGAATGTTTGCCCTTCTCAAATTGAACAGGATTCTGCACTGCCCGACCCTACATCATTACTCCACGTGCTTGATGTCGCTTTTAAACTGACTTCGCCATCGGCTTTTGCCGGTGTATGGTACTGATGGTTTGTATAATTGTGGCTAGATGGAGTACAGCTTCATCTCGTCAAGTAGGGGGCTAACTGTAGCACTAGCTAATCCTTTCCTTAATGTAATTCTCCTAACCTGCTACGGTTATTCTCACTTGCATGCTGTTGTGTTTATTTGAAATAATTAATTGAATGTTTATTTGTGCTTCATTGTGTAGTGAAAGTACACAATTGGTGAAGTGGGGCTTGATCTTACTCTATTCGTAACAGGTCCTAACCCTTTACCAAACAGTTTCTAACCCAAGCTGTTCCTATCCTAACACTCTCTATCCCTCCTTGTCTCTGACCTATCCTAATCTTAGCAGTCTCCCTGTCCCCAGAGTTGTTGTGTAGTGCATTTGGGGGGTTTCTCGCATTCTTCTCTGCAGATCCTCTCCAGCTCTGTCAGGTTGGATTGAGAGCGTTTGCTGCACAGCGATTTTCAGGTCTCACTGGAGATGTTCGATCAGGTTCAAGTCCGGGATCTGGGGTGGCCGCTCAAGGACATTCAGAGACTTGTCCCGAAGCCACTATTGCGTTGTCTTGGCTGTGTGCTTAGGGTTATTGTCATGTTAGAAGGTCAACCTTGGGCCCAGTCTGGGGTCTGAGCGCTCTGGAGCAGGTTTTCATCAAGGATCTCTCTACTTTGCTCTGTTCATCTTTCCTTGATCCTGACTAGTCTCCCAGTCCCTGCTGCTGAAAAACATCCCCACAGCATGATGCTGCCACCATAGAGCCAGGTTTCCTCCAAATGTGATGCTTGGCATTCAGGCCAAAGAATTCAATCTTGTTTTATTCAGACCAGAGAATCTTGTTTCTCATGGTCTGAAAGTCTTTAGGTTTCCGTCTGGCCACTCTACCATAAAGGCCTGATTGGTGGAGTGTTGCAGAGATGGATGTCCTTAGTAATAGTGCATAATAATCTGCTAAAGGTCATTTTGAGGACTGCATATTTTTATTGTTTTAGCAATGTTTATTCGCTTCTGAATTTGTCTCAATGAATGACTGGTGTTGTATTACATTACATAGACAGGCTATTTAATTTGCTTAAAGTCCTGTCACTTCTTGGCAGAAAGATATGCACTGTCAAATGAAGCACAAAGCTCAATCTATCCACATCCACTAGTCCTGGCATCATTCTATGACAAACACGTTTTATATTAAATTGAAGAAAACCGGAGAGACTGCCAGATCCTTAATGTAGCCATATTATACAGCCAAACAATTAAGGAACTGTCACTCCCCCTCTCTGTGAAGGGCCCTGCCATTACGTAATAATTGTATAACTCCTTCATGAATGTTGCAGTATCTTTCATAATTAACTTCATAATTGCAGGTACCTGGTGGAGCTCATGTGTGCTGGCTCCATTTATTTAATGACACATTAATACAACATCAAGCAGGGCTTCCAAGTGGCGCAGTGGTCTAAGGCACTGCATCCCAGTGCTAGAGGTGTCACTACAGACCCTGGTTCGATTCCAGGCTGTATCACAACCGGACGTGATTGTGAGTACCATTGGGCGGTGCACAATTGGCCCAGCATCGTCCGGCTGGGGTATAATAACACAATGTCAAATACAGGTAGCCTAGTCAAATAATTAACATCCAATCACATTAACCATTACTCTCTCAGAAATTAGAAATTAAACATGACAATTTGAAAAATAATCCACAGGAGTTTTTTGAGTGAGAATAAAAACATGGTATAAAAGCAACATACAGGTCATGGGTCGCTTTGAAGATTTCCCCAGACAGATACCTACCAAGGACAGTGCAACTCTAACAAAGCACTTCTACCTCTTCCCAGGCCTCTGAGTAGTTCAATCAATCAAATGTATTTATAAAGCACTTTTTACATCAACCGATGTCACAAAGTGCTATACAGAAACCCAGCCTAAAACTCCAAACAGCAAGCAATGCAGATGTAGAAGCATGGTGGCTAGGAAAAACTCCCTAGAAAGACAAGAACCTAGGAAGAAACCTAGAGAGGAGCCAGGCTATGAGGGGTGGCCAGTCCTCTTCTGGCTGTGCCGGGTGAAGATTATAACAGTACATGGCCAAGCTGTTCAAACATTCATAGATGACCAGCAGGGTCATGCTTCTTAATATAATGTTTACATACCCTACATTACTCATCTCATATGTATATACTGTACTCTATATCATCTACTGCATCTTTATGTAATACATGTATCACTAGCCACTTTAACTATGCCACTTTGTTTACATACCTTACATTACTCATCTCATATGTATATACTGTACTCGATACCATCTACTGCATCTTGCCTATGCCGCTCTGTACCATCACTCATTCATATATCTTTATGTACATATTCTTTATCCCTTTACACTTGTGTGTGTATAAGGTAGTAGTTTTGGAATTGTTAGGTTAGATTACTCGTTGGTTATTACTGCATTGTCGGAACAAGCATTTCGCAATACTTACATTAACATCTGCTAACCATGTGTATGTGACAAACACAATTGATTTGATTTGGGTCAAATAACTAATAATCACTGGTTGTAGAGGGTGCAACAGGTCAGCACCTCAAGAGTTGTGATGGTTGATGAGTTGTACTGTATTCACAATGTAGGAATAAGGGCATAACATTGTTTTACACTCCTGTTAAGATGATCATCAGAATGTATTGATTTTATTGTTGTTAACCTTTGAAAGTTGTAATATATTATTTTATCATCAGCCAATTAAACTATCCTCCTGTCGGGCTACTGGGTAGCCTAGGTAGTCTTTTGAACCAGACCTGCACTACCACACCTGATTCAGCTAATCAAAGTCAAGATCAGCAGCTAATTAGTAGAATCAGCTGTGTTAGAGCAGGGCCAGACCAAATGTGGATATGGTAGGCATACATAAAGAATGAAGTCTTCGTTGGAGGATCAATCCATTCGAGGCTAAATTCCCAAGGGATGACTGAATAACTACTAAATATGTAACCTTAACAAGAAACTCAACGCAGACAACTGTCAAACTTTTTATTTCACTTTTATGTGATACTCTTGTTGCAAAACAAACATTGTTGTAAAACAAACATAGGTACCCTGGCACTGGAATCAAATAGTTAAACTAGTTTGAGGTGTCTGTTCATTAACAAACGTTGACCGCGATACTGCAAAATGTAGCGCTGTATAGAAGCTAGTTTTCATCTTCTTAGCCTAATAGAAAGAATGATAACACTGCCACATCACAGAGGGAAAGGCCAGCAAAGCTACTATCAGTGGTTGGCTAGTCAATTTATAACACTCCAAATGTGTAGCCTACATTCAACCATATTTTCTTGTTACATGCATATTGTTGTTTTTGCATCAATGAAACAATGAATTTCTTTCAAAAGCAGTCGTGATGATCAATTTAATTTTGAGAAATACACAGAGGAAGAGGCCTGGTTAAGAACATTTATTTTCTGAGAGTACTAAGAATAAAGCACACTTGACAGAGTAGCTTTGCATATTGTTGTTCATAAAGCCTACAGTATATGTTAGGTTACCCAGTGTCTCACCAGGAGGAGGATTGGCCATTCCTGTTATAACATTTGGAAGATGAATGAGAAGTCGCAGTGACACAAATGAGAGCTCACTCTCAACATTTTAGTCACCCTAGCAGAGCTGAGAAGTGAGTGACTATAAAGCAGGTTAGCGTTTTAATCATGCATTTTTATCTGGAGGCAGCTCTGCAGAGTGTTCACTAGATGGATTATCCACAAAGTCCAAATCTGATTTTAAACCTAACCTTAACCACATTGCTAACCCTAATGCCCAGTGGCAACCCGTCATTTAGGGCAGGTGGGACAGAGCTAAACATTTTCTTTGCATGTTATTTCGGCATTAATACAAACATTAGTTTACAAACAATGTTTAAAAAATATTCATTTAATAAAGCCGCATACAAAGATGGTCTTTTTTGCTTTCTTGAGTAAGGCAGCTCCAAAATGCAGGTATTTCAGCTTAGCTCAGTGCTTTCTGTGGTGGTTGGGCAGCGCAGGTGATGGTAATGCTCTCAATTTGCACATTGATTGGCTCAGTGTTCTGTCACTCATGGGGACACTATATCACCACCAAGTCTAAGGGTAAAACTCTAAAATTCAAGCTCCTTGGGTGCTGCCATATAGTAACATTAGAAGTGCCCATCCAAGAAGGCTCAAGATCATTGGCCACAGATAAAATTAAGTCAAATCACGTTATATCTACAGTAGCTTTGATTGGACTGATCGTGTCATCATCATGTATCAAGTCAACAATCAACTGTCAAATCCTTTTTAATCCTTGTCATATGAAGATAAATAATGAAGCGAAATTATAGATAAAATGTATCGGTGCTCATCGGCCATTAGACATAAACATTACACAACAGGTTTGGAAATAGCAAATTCAACAATGAGTGGTTTGGAAGGAATCAGTGTCTAACGGCAAGCATTGCAAAGCAATCACTAGTCTGCTATTCAGTTGAGAGGCTGTGTAGTCCCAAGTCTGGAATTAAGGGTCTCTTTTCCAAGCTTAAAATTATAAACATTCAACATTGGCCATGCTGTCAATGAAGCATGATTTGTGCCGCGCTCAAAACAACTGTTAACTTGGAACTGCGAAATATGACTTCAGTGAGTTCATGACAACTGGGAACTCTTAAACAAATCTCAGACTGGAAAATTACGTTTTGAATGGTCATCCAACTTGGAAATGTAAATCTGGAACTCAGGCCTCTTTCTAGAGCTACGACCTGAAGATCAGTGACGTCATCATGATTCGACTTGGTTTTTCTCAGAATTCGCATTTGTCTTGAAAGCACCATAAATCCAGAGAATGACAGAATTTGAAGAGAAAGTTTGATGACAAAATTTGCCCACGAAGGACCGCCGCGCCACCTTCCTGTTCAAATGAGCATAGCACAACAAGGTGTGTCCAAAAATGTATTTTATGCTGCTGCATAAATGATGTGATATGCCAGGGAGATATTTATACTGTAGCTAAGAAAGTAATACTAAGTGTATGTTGTGTAGTAAGCTGTAGCCCATGTGCCTCACCCAAATAATTTGGTCTATTTTCCCCCCTTAATTTCAGCCTACGATTGTCCCCTTATGCGATAGTTTGTACATCTCAATTGTCAGTAGAAACCACATTTGTTTAAGCAAGTCAGCCATATCAGCTATGTTTTTTTTCAAAGGCAGTAAATGAGGCTGAATGAACTGTTTCGCTGCCTGACAAGGCTCCGATGATAGCAAGGTGTAGCAGTGGTAAGGTGTTGGGAAAGCTTTATGTAATGTAGGCCCGAACAGTTGGTGGGCACCGTTTGTCACCGTTATACTGCAATGAATGTATTGTTAAGTGTTGTGTTTTGTAGTTGCTTTGCTGGCATACAGCCCACATTTTTGTTTGCCCCACCAAGATTTACATGCGAAAATCGCCACTGCTAATGCCTAACTCTAACCTTAAATTAAAACCAAAAAGCAAATGTTTGTTTTAGTGACATATCACAATATAGACAATTTTGACTTTGCAGCTTTGCAGCTAAGTGGAAAGTGCTCAGTTCTGCCTCTGAGACAAGACTCAGACGATTAATGTCAATCTGTGACTAAAACTGTGTTTGAATACCCATACTAACATACTGTATACTACATATAGTTGACGTTGGAAGTTTACATACACCTCAGCTAAATACATTTAAACTCAGTTTTTCACAATTCCTGACATTTAATCCTCGTAACAATTCCCTGTCTTAGGTCAGTTAGGATCACCACTTTATTTTAAGAATGTGAAATGCCAGAATAATAGAAGAGAGAATGATTTATTTCAGCTTTTATTCCTCATTTCACATTCCTAGTGGGTCAGAAGTTTACATACACTCAATTCGTATTTGGTAGCAATGCCTTTAAATTGTTTAACTTGGGTCAAATGTTTTGGGTAGCCTTCTACAAGCTTCCCACAATAATTTGGGTGAATTTTGGCACATTCCTCCTGACAGAGCTTGTGTAACTGAGTCAGATTTGTAGGCCTCCTTGCTCGCATAAGCTTTTTCAGTTCCGCCCACAAATGTTCTATAGGATTGAGGTCATTTATGGCCAGTCCAATACCTTGACTTTGTTGTCCTTAAGCCATTTCCACAACTTTGGAAGTATGCTTGGGGTCATTGTCCATTTGGAAGACCCATTTGCGACCAAGCTTTAACTTCCTGACTGATGTCTTGAGATGTTGTTTCAATATATGCACATAATTTTCCCGCCTCATGATGCCATCTATTTTGTGAAGTACACCAGTCCCTCCTGCAGATAAGCACCCCCACAACATGATGCTTCACGGTTGGGATGGTGTTCTTCGATTGATTTACACTTTTCGCACCAAAGTACGTTCATCTCTAGGAGACAGAACGTGTCTCCTTCCTGAGCGGTATGACGGCTGCGTAGTCCCATGGTGTTTATACTTTATACTTTATACTGGATTTTTTTATGGCGGTTTTGGAGCAGTGGCTTCTTCCTTGCTGAGCGCCCTTTCAGGTTATGTCGATATAGGACTCATTTTACTGTGGATATAGATGTTTTTGTACATGTTTCCTCCAGCATTTTCACAAGGTCCTTTGCTGTTGTTCTGGGATTGATTTGCACTTAGTATGACGGCTGTGTGGTGCCATGGTCCCATGGTGTTTATACTTGCGTACTATTGTTTGTACAGATGAACGTGGTACCCTCAGGCGTTTGGAAATTGCTCCCAAGGATGAACCAGACTTGTGGGGGTCCACAATTCTTTTTCTGAGGTCTTGGCTGATTTCTTTTGATTTTCCCATGATGTCAAGCAAAGAAGCACTGAGTTTGAAGGTAGGCCTTGAAATACATCCACAGGTACACCTCCAATTGACTCAAATGATGTCAATTAGCCAATCAGAAGCTTCTAAAGCCATGACGTCATTTTCTGGAATTTTCCAAGCTGTTTAAAGGCACAGTCAACTTAGTGTATGTAAACTTCTGACCCACTCGAATTGTGATACCGTGAATTATAAGTGAAATAGTCTGTCTGTAAACAATTGTTGGGAAAAATGACTTGTCATGCACAAAGTAGATGTCCTAACCGACTTGCCAAAACTATAGTTTGTTAACAAGAAATTTGTGGAGTGGTTGAAAAACTAGTTTTAATGATTCCAATGTAAGTGTATGTAAACTTCCGACTTCAATTGTATACGACATACTATATACTATTAGTTCATTTTAGTATACTGTAAACTAACGGTATTCTTACAGCTGTCTACCAGAAGTTGATGCTGTTGCTATGCAATCTCTTGCTTGCTAGTGAGCAAGCAAAGTACTAGTTGGACATTTTACAACTTCATTTTACGACTTCATGTGTCTTTTTAAATTCAATCTGGAGTGCCAGAGTGTGCTCGTAAATTCAGAGCATTGTCAGATTGTACGTGCACACACTGAGCATTCTGACATTGGCTAGCTTGCTAGCTACTCCCAGACACACATGAGACCACTCTGACCATTTTACTCACCCTAGCAGAGCTGGTTAGGCAGTTTTCATGTTATCCAGAGGGTTGGTGACTGGAACTGTGCTGCTGGAAAAAATTTAATGATGCTTTTTTGCTGATGTTTTCTGACACCGGCCATAATCAACGGTGTTGAGTGCTCGTAAATTCATTATTCTGCACTCTGGTAAGCTCAGACGGGAGTGCTCTGAAATCTGAGTAGATACCCAGAGCAAATTTACAAAAGCACTCGAATGTCCATTTTGAATGCACAACTATACCATTTAGCTAAGCTAAGAATGACGGGAATAATCAAGTCAATAACCTTTGGATAGTTTGTTAGATAGCCTATAGTTAATATACTGGCAAGTTTAATGTATAAGTAGCCACCTAATGTTAGGTAGCTAGCTAACATACAGGTACGTACTTCTGTAATAATATTCTATGTGGTTCATAAGGACAGTGTAGCTAACAAACTGTCAGCCAACATAATGTGTAAGGTAACTTATTTGTCACTTAAGTCACAACTTAATTACATTGCTGAAAATGTTCTTAACATTTGTCATAAATTGTTAAAGTAATGAATTTGTATCCGCTCTCGTTGTACGTCGGCTCCATATTTTCTGCCATTTTCTTCCAATCTGAAAACGACATGAAGCCACGCCCATTTCCTGAAGAATTGCATTATAGGCCCTAAAGTACGGAAATAGTGTCCTCTGCGTGAATACTTCATATTTTTGGGAATTTAGTACGACATCCGGGAACTTTTGGCATACTAACTATATCCATACTATGACCAATAAGCATTCTACATACTCAATTCACGTCACAAATAGTACAGTTAGTGCGGTTAGTATGAGTATTCGAGCACAGCTGATAACTGTGTGACTGTTTTGGATGTACAAATGCTTCCCACTTGCAAAGACACACACAAGAAACAACCACATCAAAGCACACCTCTAATACACACACCTCTTTGGCTGTTAACTAACATGCTATTTGACATTAACAATTAACTTTGTGGTTGAACTTATTTTCTCAAAGCTGCACTACCCCCAAAAAGTTACACTTTCACACTTGGTGAACTTACATTGCAGGTGAGCATTTTATATATAGAATTAGAATTAAGTCTTTGTTAGAGGATCTATCCATTCATGGATAGATACAGATGAATTACTACAAAATGAATAACTTTAACAAGAACCTTAATGCAGAGAACTGGCAAACCGTTTCATTTTACTTGCGTTTGTATGTCCTACTCAATTGTTTCAAAACAGACATGGTGTCACGACTCTTACCGAAGGTGGCTCCCCTTCCTGTTCGGGTGGCGCTCGGCGGTCGGCGGTCGTCGTCACCGGCCTACTAGCTGCCACTGATCCTTTTTTCCCCCTTGTCTGTTTATTAGTTATACCTGTGTTTAGTTAGGTTAATTGGTTGGGCTTTATTATCCAGCCGGCCCGCCTGCTGAGTGTGCGGGATTATTTTCAGTGTACGATTGTGCACGACTGTAGGTCACGGTGTTCCGTGTATGTGTGTTTTGCTGAACTGTTTAGTTCCCCGTGTTTTGCAGCATTTGTTTGGGTTGGCGTCGTTTTCACCGGTGTGGTGAATTAAAAGTATCGCTACCCTGAACTCTCTGTTTCCTGCGCCTGACTTCTTCCTCCACTTCACCCCGGGCACTGAAATAAAATAGTTAAAATCTCATTTGAGGTGTCTGTTATTGAATTTTGCACTTCCGTTGAACACGATACTGCAACAATGTAGCTCTGTATAGTAGACTATTTTCCATCCTGTTATGCTAGTAGAAAACATCATAACACTACGACTACATCAGAGAGGGAAGGGCCAAAAAAGCTACAATCAATGGTTGGCTAGTCAATATGTCAATCCAACTCAAGATGCAAGGTTTCTCCAATCAAATCAAATGTGTTTATATAGCCCTTCGTACACCAGCTGATATCTCAAAGTGCTGTACAGAAACCCAGCATAAAACCCCAAACAGCAAGCAACGCAGGTGTTGAAGCACGTTGGCTAGGAAAAACTCCCTAGAAAGGCCAAAACCTAGGAAGAAACCTAGAGAGGAACCAGGCTAGGACAGTTGAAACTGGAGCAGCAGCACGGCCAGGTGGACTGGGGACAACAAGGAGTTATCATGCCAGGTAGCCCTGAGGCGTGGTCCTAGGGCTCAGGTCCTCCGAGAGAGAGAAAGAAAGAGAGGAAGAGAGAATTAGAGAGAGCATACTTAAAAATTCACACAGGACACTGGATAAGACAGGAGAAGTACTCCAGATATAACAAACTGACCCTAGCCCCCTGACACATAAACTACTGCAGCATAAATACTGGAGACTGAGACAGGAGGGGTCAGGAGACACTGTGGCCCCATCCGATGATACCCCCGGACAGGGCCAAACAGGAAGGATATAACCCACCCACCTTGCCAAAGCACAGCCCCCACACCACTAGAGGGATATCTTCAACCACTAACTTACCATCCTGAGACAAGGCCGAGTATAGCCCACAAAGATCTCCGCCATGGCCCCTGTTGTGGGGGTGCTCAGCCCCTGTAATAGGGTTAGAGGCAGAGAATCCCAATGGAAAGAGGGGAACCGGCCAGGCAGAGACAGCAAGGGTGGTTTGTTGCTCCAGAGCCTTTTCGTTCACCTTCACACTCCTGGGCCAGACTACACTCAATCATATGACCCACTGAAGAGATGAGTCTTCAGTAAAGACTTAAATGTTGAGACCGAGTTTGCATCTCTCACATGGGTAGGCAGACCATTCCATAAAAATGGAGCTCTATAGGAGAAAGCCCTGCCTCTGGCTGTTTGCTTAGAAATTCTAGGGACAATTAGGAGGCCTGCGTCTTGTACGTGTAGGTATGTACGGCAGGACCAAATCAGAGAGATAGGTAGGAGCAAGCCCATGTAATGCTTTGTAGGTTAGCAGTAAAACCTTGAAATCAGCCCTTGCCTTGACAGGAAGCCAGTGTAGGGAGGCTAGCACTGGAGTAATATGATACATTTTTTGGGTTCTAGTCAGGATTCTAGCAGCCTTATTTAGCACCAACTGAAGTTTATTTAGTGCTTTATTCGGGTAGCCGGAAAGTAGAGCTTTGCAGTAGTCTAACCTAGAAGTAACAAAAGCATGGATTAATTTTTATGCATCAGTTTTGGACAGAAAGTTTCTGATTTTTGCAATGTTACGTAGATGGAAAAAAGCTGTCTTTGAAACTGTCTTGATATGTTTGTAAAGTTCAAAGAGTGTCAGGCGCAGAGAGCCAAGGAATGGGAAAAACACGCTTTAATGTCCAACCCAAAAATTTACAAATACAGTAGGTGACACTGAACACAGGCGTAAATACACTCCACCTAAAATACACATTGGTATCTAACCGGACAGCGGAAAACCCACAAACATAATGAACATCTCTACATAACATAAACAAGCCCGCATAAACACAAGCGGGCTAATCAAACTTAAATAACACCAACCCCAAAACCCCAACAAGGAACAGGTGAAAACAATTAGACAAAACCAAACGAAAAGGAAAAAAGGGATCGGTGGCAGCTAGTAGACCGGCGACGACGACCGCCGAGCGCCACCCAAACGGGAAGGGGAGCCACCTTCGGTGATATTCGTGACAGTACCCCCCAGACGCATGGCTCCCGCACGCCGACACCGGCCTCGGGGATGACGTGCAGGGCGATCCGGATGGAAGCGATGGAACTCCCTCAGCATAGCTGGATCCAATATATCCCCCACCGGGACCCAGCACCTCTCCTCCGGCCCGTACCCCTCCCAGTCCACGAGGTACTGCAGGCCCCTCACCCAGCGTCTCGAGTCCAGAATGGCCCGTATCGTGTATGCCAAGGACCCCTCGATGTCCAGAGGGGGTGGAGGGACCTCCGGAACCTCACCTTCCTGCATGGGACCAGCTACCACCAGCCTGAGGAGAGACACATTAAACGAGGGGTTAATACGCTAATACGAAGGAAGTAATAATCAACAACACACCTCGTTCATTCTCCGCAGGACTTTGAATGTCCCCACACACTGGTCTGGCTCTGATGCCATGGTGCCAGAACCGGCTGGTACCCCAACACACACTGAAACGGTGACATGTTGGTAGAGGAGTGGCTTAGTGAGTTCTGGGCCATTTCAGCCCAGGGGATGTATCTCGCCCACTCCCCTGGCCGGTCCTGGCAACACGACCGCAGAAACCTACCCACCTCCTGGTTCACTCTCTCCACCTGCCCATTACTCTCCGGGTGATACCCCGAGGTCAGGCTGACCGAGACCCCCAGACAATCCAGAAATGCCCTCCACACCCGGGATGTAAACTGAGGACCCCGATCAGAAACGATGTCCTCGGGCACCCCATAGTGCCGGAAGACATTGGTGAACAGAGCCTCCGCAGTCTGTAGGGCCGTAGGGAGACCGGGCAACGGGATAAGACGGCAGGACTTCGAGAATCGATCCATAACGACCAGGATCGTCGTGTTTCCCTGAGACGGGGGAAGATCCGTGTGAAAATCCACCGATAGACGGGACCACAGCCGTTGTGGAACGGGGAGGGGTTGTAACTTCCCTCGTGGCAAGTGCCTAGGAGCCTTACTCTGGGCGCACACCGAACAGGAGGAGACATAGAATCGCACGTCCCTCACTAAAGTGGGCCACCAGTACTTCCCCCTAAGACCTCTCACATACCCGGGTGACCCGACAAGGGTAGACTATGAGCCCACCGAATCAATTGATCACGGACAGCGAGCGGCACGTACCTACGACCCTCCGGGCACTGTGGAGGCACAGGTTCCTCCCCATACTACCGGTGCTACTAGCCTACCCGCCGGAATGATGGGAGTAGGATCGATGGACCGGTCCTCAGTGTCATAGAGGCGGGACAGCGCGTCGGCCTTAGTGTTGAGGGAACCTGGTCGATACGAGATCGTAAATCGAAATCTGGTGAAATACATGGCCCACCTTGCCTGACGAGGATTCAGTCTCCTAGTTGCTCGGATATACTCCAGGTTACGGTGGTCAGTCCAGATGAGGAAAGGGTGCTTAGCCCCCTCAAGTCAGGGCCTTAAACACAGCCAACAACTCCCTGTCCCCCACATCATAGTTTTGCTTTGCCGGCTCAAGCTTCTTCGGAAAAAAAAGCACAGGGGCGGACAGTTGGCTCCAACCCCAGCCTCGGATGCGTCCATCTCTACTATGAACGCCAAAGAGGGGTCCGGATGCGCCAACACTGGTGCGTCGGTGAACAGCGCCTTCAGACGACGGAAAGCTCCGTCCGCCTCTGCTGACCACTGCAAACGCACCGGCCCCCCCTTCAGCAGTGAGGTAATCGGAGCCGCTACCTGGCCAAAACTCCGGATAAACCTCCGTTAGTAATTGGCAAACCCTAAGAACCGCTGCACCTCTTTTACCGTGGTCGGAGTCGGCCAATTACGCATGGCCTTGATGAGGTCACACTCCATCACCACCCCTGAGGTGGAAATGCGATAACCCAGGTTTGGAAAACATTTCTCCGCCTTCACATACAGGTCATGCTCCAGCAGTCGCCCAAGAACCTTGCGCATCAGAGACACATGCGCGGCGCATGTGGCGGAGTAGATCAAGATATCGTCAATATACACCACCTCACCCTGTCCATGCAGGTCTCTGAGAATCTCGTCGACGAAGGATTGAAAGATGGCCGGAGCATTATTTAACCCGTACGGCATGGTGAGGTACTCATAATGGCCAGATGTGGTACTAAACGCGGTTTTCCATTCATCTCCCTCCCGAATACGCACCAGATTATATGCGCTCCTGAGGTCTAGTTTTGTAAAGAACCGCGCCCTGTGAAATGATTCCACCGCCGTAGCGATGAGAGGTATGCAAACCACCCTCCTTCTTCACAAAAAAGAAACTCGAGGACACAGGTGACATGGAGGGCCGAATGTACCCCTGTCCCAGAGCCTCCGTGACATATGTCTCCATAGCCAACGTCTCCTCCTGGGACAAAGGATACACGTGACTCTTGGGCAGTACAGCGTTTACCTGGAGGTTTATCACGCAATCCCCCTGTCGATGGGGTGGTAATTGGGTCGCATTCTTTTTACTGAAGCCAAATCGGCATACTCAGCGGGAATGCGCACGGTGGAAACCTGGTCTGGACTCTCCACCGTTGTCGCACCGATGGAAACTCCTACACACCTGCCTGAAAACTCATCAGACCACCCCTGGAGAGCTCCCTGTCTCCACGAAATCTTAGGATTGTGAATAGCCAGCCAGGGAACCCCCAGCACCACCAGAAACACAGGTGAATCGATAAGGAACAGACTAATCCGCTCCTTATGATCCCCCCCGCGTAATCATCTCCAGAGGAATAGTGGCCTCCCTGAACAGCCCTGACCCTAACGGTCGACTATCTAAGGAGTGCACGGAGAAGGGGGGGGGTCTACCTTTACTAACGGAATCCTCAACCTCTGGGCGAGTCCGCGATCTATAAAGTTCCCAGCTGCGCCTGAATTGACTAGCGCCTTATGCTGGAGAGAAGGAGAAAACTTAAGGAAACAAATTAATAAAAACGTGCCCAACCGGAAGCTCTGGGTGAGTGTTGTGCTGACTCACCTGGGGTGACCGAGGAGTGTTCTGCCTGCCCTCTCGACGCCCAGATGGACTCCTCCAGCACCGACCGGAAATGTGCCCTCTCCGGCCACAGCTGGTACAGGAGGAGCCTCCTAGATGCAGCCCCCCCTAGCTCCATAGGTATGGGAGCGGGAGGGCCAGGAGGTGGAACACACAGGACCCTTTCATAACGTCCGCGAGCAGCCGGCAGATGGTCTAGCCGGATCGACATGTCTATGAGCTCGTCCAGGCTGAGCGTAGTGTCCGGGCAAGCCAGCTTCCTGCGGATGTCTTCTCTCAGGCTACACCTGTAATGGTCTATGAGGGCTCCGGAATTCCAGCGCGAAGTCCTGCGTGCTCCTCGTCCTCTGCCTGAGATGGAACAATCTCTCACCCGCCGCTCGGCCCTCCGGAGGGTGATCAAACACGGCCCGGAAACGGTGGGTGAACTCCGGGCCCGTTCCAGACGACATTGGCCGAGGGAGCAGGCCGAACGGTGGCCAGGTAGAGCTCTTGTTGAAGCAGGGATCCCTGGCACCCCGCCACCACTCATCGTACTCCCTCGGAGGCGTAATACGCTGAGCGCTGGTACCGGATCCCGCTGGAGGAGATGGTAACCTCTCCCAGCGGTCCATCCTCTGCATCATTTGATCCATCGCTGATCCGATGCGATGGAGGATGGACGTGTGATGAAGGACTCGCTCCTCCATCGTGGGGAGAGGGGTGTTCGCTGCTCCTGCTGCCTCCATACTTATCAGGTGCGGGCTTCTGTAACGCTCAAAGAGTGTCTGGGTGCGGAGTCAGACGCAGAGAGCCAAGGAACGGGAAAAACAAGCTTTAATGTCCAATCAAAAAATGTACAAATAGGTCACGCCGAACACAAGCGTAAATACACTCCACCTAAAATACACTCTGGTATCTAACCAGACAGCGGAAAACCCACAATCATAATGAACACCTCTACATAACAGAAACAAGCCCGCACAAACACAAGCGGGTTAATTTTGGGCGGCAGGGTAGCCTAGTGGTTAGATCTTTGGGCTAGTAACCGGAAGGTTGCAAGTTCAAATCCCCAAGCTGACAAGGTACAAATCTGTCGTTCTGCCCCTGAACAGGCAGTTAACCCACTGTTCCTAGGCCGTCATTGAAAATAAGAATTTGTTCTTAACTGACTTGCCTAGTTAAATAAAGGTAAAATAATTTAACTTAAATAACACCAACCCAAAAACCCCAACAAGGAACAGGTGAAAACAATTAGACAAAACCAAACGAAAAGGGGAAAAGGGATCGGTGGCAGCTAGTACGCCGAGGTCCTTCACAGTTTTATTTGAGACGACTGTACAACCATTAAGATTAATTGTCAGATTCAACAGAAGATCTCTTTGTTTCTTGGGACCTTGACCAAGCATCTCTGTTTTGTCCGAGTTTAAAAGTAGAAACTTCCTTATGTCTGGGGCTTCACCATGTTTCATTGAAATGTACAGCTGTGTGTCACCCGCATAGCAGTGAAAGTTAACATTATGTTTTCGAAAGACATTCCCAAGAGGTAAAATATATAGTGAAAACAATAGTGGTCCCAAAACGGAACCTTGAGGAACACCGAAATGTACAGTTGATTTGTCAGAGGACAAACCATTCACAGAGACAAACTGATATCTTTCCGACAGATAAGATCTAAACCAGGCCAGAACTTGTCCGTGTAGACCAATTTGGGTTTCCAATCTGTATCAAAAGCAGCACTAAGGTCTAGGAGCACGAGGACAGATGCAGAGCCTCGGTCTGATGCCATTAAAAGGTCATTTACTTCACAAGTGCATTAAAAGGTCATTCACTTCACAAGTGCAGTCTCAGTGCTATAATGGGGTCTAAAACCAGACTGAAGCATTTCGTATACATTGTTTGTCTTCAGGAAGGCAGAGAGTTGCTGCGCAACAGCCTTTTCTAACATTTTTGAGAGGAATGGAAGATTCGATATAGGCCGATAGTTTTTTATATTTTCTGGGTCAAGGTTTGGCTTTTTCAAGAGAGGCTTTATTACTGCCACTTTTAGTGAGTTTGGTACACATCCGGTGGATAGAGAGCCATTTATTATGTTCAACATAGGAGGGCCAAGCACAGGAAGCAGCTCTTTCAGTAGTTTAGTTGGAATAGGGTCCAGTATGCAGCTTGAAGGTTTAGAGGCCATGATTATTTTCATCATTGTGTCAAGAGATATAGTACTAAAACACTTGAGTGTCTCTCTTGATCCTAGGTCCTGGCAGAGTTGTGCAGACTCAGGACAACTGACAGCAGATTTAAAGAGGAGTCCGTAATCTGCTTTCAAATAATCATGATATTTTCCTCAAAGAAGTTCATTAATTTATTACTGCTGACGTGAAAGCCATCCTCACTTGGGGAATGCTGCTTTTTAGTTAGCTTTGCGACAGCATCAAAAAATACATTTTGGATTGTTCTTATTTTCCTCAATTAAGTTGGAAAAATAGGATGATCGAGCAGCAGTAAGGGCTCTTCGATACTGCACGGTACTGTCTTTCCAAGCTAGTCGGAAGGCTTCCAGTTTGATGTGGCGCCATTTCCGTTCCAATTTTCTGGAAGCTTGCTTCAGAGCTCGGGTATTTTCTGTATACCAGTCAGCTAGTTTCTTATGAGAAATGTTTTAATTTTTTAGGGGTGCAAGTGCATCTAGGGTATTGCGCAAGGTTAAATTGAGTTCCTCAGTTAAGTGGTTAACTGATTTTTGTCCTCTGACGTCCTTGGGTAGGCAGAGGGAGTCTGGAAGGGCATCAAGGAATCTTTGTGTTGTCTGAGAATTTATAGCACAACTTTTGATGCTCCTTGGTTGGGGTCTGAGCAGATTATTTGTTGCAATTGCAAACGTAATAAAATGGTGGTCCGATAGTCCAGGATTATGAGGAAAAACATTAAGATCCACAACATTTATTCGATGGGACAAAACTAGGTCCAGAGTATGACTGTGACAATGAGTAGGTCCAGAGACATGTGGACAAAACCCACCGGAGTCGATGATAGCTCCGAAAGCCTTTTGGAGTGGGTCTGTGGACTTTTCCATGTGAATATTAAAATCACCAAAAATTTGAATATTATCTGCTATGACTACAAGGTCCGATAGGAATTCAGGGAACTCAATGAGGAACGCTGTATATGGCCCAGGAGGCCTGTAAACAGTAGCTATAAAAAGTGATTGAGTAGGCTGCATAGATTTCATGACTAGAAGCTCAAAAGACGAAACGTCATTTTTGTTTTTGTAAATTGAAATTTGCTATCGTAAATGTTAGCAACACATCCACCGTTGCGGGATGCACGGGGGATATGGTCACTAGTGTAACCAGGAGGTGAGGCCTCATTTAACACAGTAAATTCATAGGCTTAAGCCATGCTTCAGTCAGGCCAAACACATCAAGATTATGATCGGTGATTAGTTAATTTACTATAATTGCCTTTGAAGTAAGGGATCTAACATTAAGTAGCCCTATTTTGAGATGTGATGTATCACGATCTCTTTCAATAATGACAGGAATGGAGGAGGTCTTTATCCTAGTGAGATTGCTAAGGCGAACACCGCCATGTTTAGTTTTGCCCAACCCAGGTCGAGGCACAGACACGGTCTCAATGGGGATAGCTGAGCTGACTACACTGACTGTGCTAGTGGCAGACTCCACTAAGCTGACAGGCTGGCTAACAGCCTGCTGCCTGGCCTGCACCCTATTTCATTGTGGCGCTAGAGGAGTTAGAGCCCTGTCTATGTTGGTAGATAAGATAAGAGCTCCCTCCAGCTAGGATGGAGTCCGTCACTCCTCAGCAGGCCAGGCTTGGTCCTGTCTGTGGGTGAGTCCCAGAAAGAGGGCCAATTATCTACAAATTCTATCTTTTGGAAGGGGCAGAAAACAGTTTTCAACCAGCGATTGAGTTGTGAGACTCTGCTGTAGAGCTCATCACTCCCCCTAACTGGGAGGGGGCCAGAGACAATTACTCGATGCCGACACATCTTTCTAGCTGATTTACATGCTGAAGCTTTGTTGCACTTGGTGATCTCTGACTGTTTCATCCTAACATCGTTGGTGCCGACGTGGATAACAATATCTCCATACTCTCTACACTCGCCAGTTTTAGCTTTAGCCAGCACCATCTTCAGATTAGCCTTAACGTCGGTAGCCCTGCCCCCTGGTAAACAGTGTATGATCGCTGGATGATTCGTTTTAAGTCTAATACTGCAGGTTTATTTTTTATTTATTTATTTCACCTTTATTTAACCAGGTAGGCAAGTTGAGAACAAGTTCTCATTTACAATTGTGACCTGGCCAAGATAAAGCAAAGCAGTTCGACACATACAACGACACAGAATTACACATGGAGTAAAACAAACAGTCAATAATACAGTAGAAAAATAAGTCTATATACAATGTGAGCAAATGAGGTGAGATAAGGGAGGTAAAGGCAAAAAAAGGCCATGGTGGCAAAGTAAATACAATATAGCAAGTAAAACACTGGAATGGTAGATTTGCAGTGGAAGAATGTGCAAAGTAGAAATTAAAATAATGGGGTGCAAAGGAGCAAAATAAATAAATAAATAAAATACAGTAGGGAAAGAGGTAGTTGTTTGGGCTAAATTATAGGTGGGCTATGTACAGGTGCAGTAATCTGTGAGCTGCTCTGACAGTTGGTGCTTAAAGCTAGTGAGGGAGATAAGTGTTTCCAGTTTCAGAGATTTTTGTAGTTCGTTCCAGTCATTGGCAGCAGAGAACTGGAAGGAGAGGCGGCCAAAGAAATAATTGGTTTTGGGGGTGACTAGAGAGATATATCTGCTGGAGCGTGTGCTACAGGTGGGAGATGCTATGGTGACCAGCGAGCTTAGATAAGGGGGGACTTTACCTAGCAGGGTCTTGTAGATGACATGGAGCCAGTGGGTTTGGCGACGAGTATGAAGCGAGGGCCAGCCAACGAGAGCGTACAGGTCGCAATGGTGGGTAGTATATGGGGCTTTGGTGACAAAACGGATTGCACTGTGATAGACTGCATCCAATTTGTTGAGTAGGGTATTGGAGGCTATTTTGTAAATGACATCGCCAAAGTCGAGGATTGGTAGGATGGTCAGTTTTACAAGGGTATGTTTGGCAGCATGAGTGAAGGATGCTTTGTTGCGAAATAGGAAGCCAATTCTAGATTTAACTTTGGATTGGAGATGTTTGATATGGGTCTGGAAGGAGAGTTTACAGTCTAACCAGACACCTAAGTATTTGTAGTTGTCCACGTATTCTAAGTCAGAGCCGTCCAGAGTAGTGATGTTGGACAGGCGGGTAGGTGCAGGTAGCGATCGGTTGAAGAGCATGCATTTAATTTTACTTGTATTTAAGAGCAATTGGAGGCCACAGAAGGAGAGTTGTATGGCATTGAAGCTTGCCTGGAGGGTTGTTAACACAGTGTCCAAAGAAGGGCCAGAAGTATACAGAATGGTGTCGTCTGCGTATTGGTGGATCAGAGACTCACCAGCAGCAAGAGCGACCTCATTGATGTATACAGAGATGAGAGTCGGTCCAAGAATTGAACCCTGTGGCACCCCCATAGAGACTGCCAGAGGTCCGGACAGCAGACCCTCCGATTTGACACACTGAACTCTATCAGAGAATTAGTTGGTGAACCAGGCGAGGCAATCATTTGAGAAACCAAGGCTGTCGAGTCTGCCGATGAGGATGTGGTGATTGACAGAGTCGAAAGCCTTGGCCAGATCAATGAATACGGCTGCACAGTAATGTTTCTTATCGATGGTGGTTAAGATATCGTTTAGGACCTTGAGCGTGGCTGAGGTGCACCCATGACCAGCTCTGAAACCAGATTGCATAGCAGAGAAGGTATGGTGAGATTCGAAATGGTCGGTAATCTGTTTGTTGACTTGGCTTTCGAAGACCTTAGAAAGGCATGGTAGGATGGATATAGGTCTGTAGCAGTTTGGGTCAAGAGTGTCCCCCCCTTTGAAGAGGGGGATGACCGCAGCTGCTTTCCAATCTTTGGGAATCTCAGACGACACGAAAGTGAGGTTGAACAGGCTAGTAATAGGGGTGGCAACAATTTCGGCAGATAATTTTTGAAAGAAAGGGTCCAGATTGTCTAGCCCGGCTGATTTGTAGGGGTCCAGATTTTGCAGCTTTTTCAGAACATCAGCTGAACGGATTTGGGAGAAGGAGAAATGGGGAAGGCTTGGGCGAGTTGCTGTGGGGTGTGCAGTGCTGTTGACCGGGGTAGGAGTAGCCAGGTGGAAAGCATGGCCAGCCGTAGAAAAATGCTTATTGAAATTCTCAATTATGGTGGATTTATCAGCGGTGACAGTGTTTCCTATCTTCAGTGCAGTGGGCAGCTGGGAGGAGGTGTTCTTATTCTCCATGGACTTTACATTGTCCCAGAACTTTTTTGAGTTAGTGTTGCAGGCTTTTCTAACTGCCTGGTATAATGGTTTCTAGCTTCCCTGAACAGCTGCATATCACGGGGGCTGTTCGATGCTAATGCAGAACACCATAGGATGTTTTTGTGTTGGTTAAGGGCAGTCAGGTCTGGGGAGAACCAAGGGCTATATCTGTTCCTGGTTCTAAATTTCTTGAATGGGGCATGTTTATTTAAGATGGTTAGGAAGGCATTTAAAAAAAATATCCAGGCATCCTCTACTGACGGGATGAGATCAATATCCTTCCAGGATACCCCGGCCAGGTCGATTAGAAAGGCCTGCTCGCTGAAGTGTTTCAGGGAGCGTTTGACAGTGATGAGTGGAGGTTGTTTGACCGCTGACCCATTACGGATGCAGGCAATGAGGCAGTGATCGCTGAGATCTTGGTTGAAGACAGCAGAGGTGTATTTAGAGGGCAAGTTGGTTAGGATGATATCTATGAGGGTGCCCGTGTTTAAGGCTTTGGGGAGGTACCTGGTAGGTTCATTGATAATTTGTGTGAGATTGAGAGTATCAAGCTTAGATTGTAGGATGGCTGGGGTGTTAAGCATGTTCCAGTTTAGGTCGCCTATCAGCACGAGCTCTGAAGATAGATGGGGGGCAATCAGTTCACATATGGTGTCCAGAGCACAGCTGGGGGCAGAGGGTGGTCTATAGCAGGCGGCAACGGTGAGAGACTTGTTTTTAGAGAGGTGGATTTTTAAAAGTAGAAGTTCAAATTGTTTGGGTACAGACCTGGATAGTAGGACAGAACTCTGCAGGCTATCTTTGCAGTAGATTGCAACACCGCCCCCTTTGGCAGTTCTATCTTGTCTGAAAATGTTGTAGTTTGGGATTAAAATTTCAGAATTTTTGGTGGTCTTTCTAAGCCAGGATTCAGACACAGCTAGAACAACCGGGTTGGCAGAGTGTGCTAAAGCAGTGAATAGAACAAACTTAGGGAGGAGGCTTCTAATGTTAACATGCATTAAACCAAGGCTATTACGGTTACAGAAGTCATCAAAAGAGAGCGCCTGGGGAATAGGAGTGGAGCTAGGCACTGCAGGGCCTGGATTCACCTCTACATCACCAGAGGAACAGAGGAGGAGTAGGATAAGGGTACGGCTAAAAGCAATAAGAATTGGTTGTCTAGAACTTCTGGAACAGAGAGTAGAAGGAGGTTTCTGGGGGCGATAAAATAGCGTCAAGGTATAATGTACAGACAAAGGTATGATAGGATGTGAATACAGTGGAGGTAAACCTAGGTATTGAGTGATGAAGAGAGAGATATTGTCTCTAGAAACATCATTGAAACCAGGAGATGTCATCGCATGTGTGGGTGGTGGAACTAATAGGTTGGATAAGGTATAGTGAGCAGGACTAGAGGCTCTACAGTGAAATAAGCCAATAAACACTAACCAGAACAGCAATGGACAAGGCATATTGACATTAAGGAGAGGCATGCTTAGTCGAGTGAAAAGGGTCCAGTGAGTAGAGAGGTTGGTTGGGGTCACGGCGATTTAGACAGCTAGCCAGGCCATCGGTAGCAAGCTAGCATAGGATGGAGGTCTGTTATTAGCCACCTCGTGCGTTCCGTCGGTAGATTAGTGGGGTTCCATGTGGTAGAGGGGATTAATCCAAATCACACAACAACAAAAAAACTATAGATATAGTTATAGAGGCCCAAGAAAAAATATACAATAATAATAATAAAAATAATAAAATAAATAAATTGGTAAACAGGTAATGGAGTCGCCAATGACTAGAGTTTTCAATTTGTCAGAGCTAATGGTGGGAAGCTTCGGCGTCTCAGACCCCGTAACGGGAGAAGAAGAGACCAGATAACAAGTGTAAATCATTTGACATACTGCCTGAAGCTATACATTTCTAAAACAATCATACCACCATAAGACTGTAAAAATACATAATTTCGAATTGCCAGAATATGAATATATAATATACATTAAACTTGGATTTCTAAAAACGTTGTGATTAAATTAAAAAAAATTCAGAATGTGATATTTCTGTTCGGCATTTCTTGTATCTTGTTTATGCACACTATATCACTCTAAATGTGTAGCCTACATTCAACCATACTTTCTAGTTACATGAATATTATTCTTATTGCATCAATGGAATAATGCATTTTATTCAAAGTGGTCGTGATTATACACTTATTTTGAGAGATACACTGAGGAGGCCTGGTTATAAAGACATAGATGCGTTATCACAACTTAATAGCCTAACAAAAACTTTACTTTTGGATTTGTGTATGAAATGGAACCAGCGGCCAAAGGTTTGAACACTGATATTCTGATGTTTTTTGACAGCGCAATGTGAGTTTTTATTCATTATAGCAATGTAACGTTATTGATCTGTCAGTTTCCCTATATAATTCCCTACTTTTCACACTGACATGGTATAAACAGCTCTACAGGCTTCACTGTCATGGTGCACCGTCAGTACACAACATTATGCTCATCATAATGTTGTCATAAACATTATGCTCGTCTTAGCAGGATCAGATGGTGACCGGTGTCCCAGCAGGGTCAGACAGCGAGGGAAGGCCAGTCTTTAGAGCGCAGGTGAATTTTGCAGTCTATTATAATAATCAGTAAATAGATACAAAGATCCATCTTGAGTTGAGGAGTAGGCTACAGTCTGAGATCTGGGAATAATGGTCATTTCAATTTTTGAACAATATAATGTATAAATGTACACCAAGGCAATTCTTTGTCATGCCTCATCTGAGCTGGCTACATTCTGGCAAAGACTATGTTCTTTTGTCTCACTTTCTCTGTTTTTGTTTGCTTGGAAATGTTGATACTGGAGGCTGTTCTAATAAGAAACTATGTAACCATAGCATGTATAGCAGCTAAGAAATGCATTGCCATTAATTGGAAGGTTGGTCATCCTCCCACAATGTCACAATGGACGGCAGAAATGTCAAATAATGTATCACTAGATTTGATTTATTACTAGATTAAGGGTATACTGTACAACTTTGATAAGGTCTGGGTGCCTTATGGAATACTGTATGACGAATGGGGTCTGTAATGAAAACATTTGTATTTTTTGTCAAGCAGTCACAAATATATATATCAATTCCCCATTAGAAATATCACCAGTAGCTGCCTACATTTACCATTAATTCACCTAATTTCCCATCTGCAATGCTTATTTGGTTAGGGTAATTTACTGTTCTCAATGTCAGAGTGGATATGTGTTTTGCAGACCTGACAACCTATGATAAACTTGTGAGAAACAAGTTTGTCTGATATGTCTGATAGTATTTCTGATTGTCTTAACTCACCACCACTAATGAACTGTGGAGCTTCTCAAAGTAATTTTTCTACACCTCAAACAGCAAGTAAACAGTCTGTTTTTAGAATCCGTTAAGAATGACAATAGTATTTGAACAATATTTCCAGCTCTCTCCCTTTTGATAACCACTCGGCATGAGAGGTAAAAATGTAATGCTCTGATCCAGTGGAAACGTCATAAAATAACTGACCCAGTTGATAGTTGATACATTGTTTCGAGTTTGTTGCAGACAGGTCATGGATAGCCAATGTGATTTATAGGATATTTAATTGTATCAGTATATTTTCTGCATGCAGGATGCATTGTTTTTATGGGTTGGCTTTAAGTCTGCTATTTTTACATAGTTGACAGTGGCACCAAAAGTTCCTTTTAGATTTGTATCATTTTCATTTATATTTATATTGTAGAATGTAGATTAACAACAGACAATGCTTTTTAGATACAAAGATTATTGTAAATTAAATGAAAGTGTTCCACGAATATGTCCAGATGAAAATCTTAACTGTCTCGCAGGTTGGTAGAAATGGCAAGATAAATAGGCACATTGGATGTGTCTGTATATGGAAAAATCTGTTTTAAAATTTTGACAAGTTGATTTGTCGAAAGACCAAGGTTTTTGTTGTTGTTTTCGTGTACAGCATGAAATGAAAATAGAAATGCAGGAAATTTGCATTAGATGCCCCAGAAAATGTAGGGAGGACCCCCAGACCCCCCTACTCTTCTAAAACCAGAGTTGCGCTGCTTGCAATTTCAAAAAATAAGGCACCATTTAACATTACAACAGTTTTGGCAGATTTTATCGTTATTTTTGTTGACATCTGATATGAGAAAGTCTCCCTGTTGTGTAAGATCCTGTAATTAATGTTTCATATCAATGATTGTAGAAGGTGGATTAACCACAGACAATGATTTTGTGATACAAAGACTATTAATAATTAAATGAAAGTGTTCCATGAATATGTGCCTATGAAAATCATAACTGGCACGCAGGTTGGTAGAAATGGTAAGATAAATAGGCACATTGGATGTGTCTATATATGAAAAATCTGTTTTAAAATGTAGACAAATCGATTGGTTGAAAAAAAAGACTACTTCTTGGTTGACCAAGGTGCATTTTATCCTTGCTTCTGATATAAAGCAGTTTCCCTGGTGTGTAGGATCATGTAACTAACATCTCATATCAATGATTTTATGTGCATTACACTTTCTAAAAACTGCACTTCGAATCTGCTGGAGGTTAAGTCCATATATGAGAGGGTTAAAGACAGGTGGTATAACAAGGAATTGTACAGCCATTGCATTACGCATATTTAGTGTACTATTTACATTATTCCACCCTTGCAAATTGTCAAACAGGGTCACTGTGATGAAAATAAATATCGTTATTAAATGTGGCACACATGTCTGTGTGAACTTAATCCTTCCCTTAGCTGACTTTACACAAGTCCTTACAATCTGACAGTATGAAAATACAATGAAAAGTATCTGTAGAACATGTACCACTATTACAAATTTGTTCAAATTCTGATTAATGGTTATGGGTAAACATGCATGTTTCAGTATAGACGGAATATCACAGAAGATCTTATCAATGCGAGATCCACACAAAGGAAGTCTGACGGCTAAACTAACTGCTATGAGTGCTATAAATAAAGGATAACACCAAGAAAATAAGAGTAACTTTCTAACAGTTAAAGATGTCACAATGGTATGATATAGTAGTGGTCTACATATTGCCACATACCTGTCGTAAGACATCACTGTTAGAGTAGAAAGTTCACACATGACAGATGTGTATATTACATAGGCTTGAGTGAAACATCCACCATAAGATATCACCTGAACATCTGACTGAATGTCCAGTAAGAACTTGGGGTAGAAACCAGCAGTTCCATACAATCCATTGATACATAAACTACACAGAAAGATATACATGGGCTCATGGAGGCCTTTCACCTGAATGATTGTTATGATCAGAGGCAGATTCACAGTGATGATGAGAAGGTATGTGATAAGAGGCAATATAAAATAAACCGATTTGTTGTTTAATGTCTCTTGTAAGCCAAAGAGATAAAAGAACTTGACTTGGGTTGAGTTCTCCATAGCTTTTGCTAATTTTCTTCCTCTGGTCAATGCAAAAAATGTGTAGTCCTTACAAGGCTTCAGTGTGTATGGAGGTGAATGAATTCAAGAGTGAATCATTTGATTCTGTTTAGGCTCAGAAACTTGTGTCCATGTGTCTTCTTGCTTGAGAGAGTGATACTGCTCCTGGTAGCCTCTAAATATATCATAGTGTATGATCACATGGGATTGTAGTTTCAGTGTCAACATGTAACCACTCCATAGAGATGGATCTACATTGAGTTTATGACAAGCAACTAATTGGATTATATTTACTCTATTTATGCATTAACCCAGCAAACAGGGGATGTCCTAGGGACATAATCGGCAGTGTATCAAATACTTGTTCTCCCCACTGTATATATATTTTTTCATGGTTCACGAGACACTGATTCACCCCTGTCTCAATGAGGAGGCCGCAGGGATGCCACGGTCCAAGAATATGGGGATTGTGGCTCAGACGCACAAGGCAGTTCTCTCTCCAGAATGTGTGCATTGTTTGCTATGTCTATCATATCCCCATTACAAATATCACCAGTAGTTGCCTACATTTACTGTTAATTATCATAATTGCTAATCCGCAATGTTTATATGGTTACAGTAATTTCTGTTAATGCTTTGAATATATTATTATTAGTTATCTACTATTCTCAATGTCAGAGTGGACATGTGTTTTGCAGAACTCACAACCTATGATAAACTTGTGAGAACCAAGTTTTGGTTTATTTCATTCCATTGACGAATTTTGTCAATTTATTTGTTGTTTTTTGTTTGAAACTCTCCTGTCAATGTTGAGTAAGGACGTGCACCTGTGTTGTCTTTCCTGTCATTGTGTTTGATTGTTATTTTATAAAATAAATAAATAATGTTAAATTATTACGCTATTAAATTAACCATATAACAATTAAGTAGTAATCTGGGGCACCACGGAAAAAGTTTATTTAATGAGTTACCGTTTCGGAATGAAATCTTAAAGATATAAAGATCTCTTACATCAGTTACAGTCAATTCATTCTTATTTACCTTCAGTCTCATTCCAAACGTCGTTGACTTCAAATCTGCACGAACACTAGCATCTGCACGAACCCTGGCAGGTAGCCTAGTGGTTAGAGCGTTGGGCCAGTAACCGAACGGTTGCTAGATCGAATTCTTGAGCCAACAAGCTAAACATCTGTCGTTCTGCCCCTGAACAAGGCAGTTAATCCACTGTTCCTAGGCTGTCATTATAAATTAGAATTTGGTCATAACCGACTTGCCTAGTTAAATCAAGAAAAAATTATAAGAAATTATGAATCAGCGACATACAAATTGGTTTGATTATTTATTAGCTAAATAATCACACGGAATTATTTATATTCACAAACAGGATAGCTTACACATTGATTACTACACAAGGAAATGAAAAGTCCCTAGTGGACTAATCCGATATGATGGCTTGTTACAAAAATAAAAATGTGAAAAGGACTTCAATATCGTACATACAGCTGATAACTATGCTCATGGAAATGCAAATACTTTGAACAAGGGGATTGTGGCTCAGACGCACAAGGCATATCTCTCTCCAGAATGCGCTCTCTCCCACCATCCAGTGCACCTCCCCAGTCCGGCGACGGTCCCCAGTCCAGAGCCTCCGGCGACGGTCCCCAGTCCGGAACCTCCGGCGACGGTCCCCAGTCCGGAACCTCCGGCGACGGTCTCAAGTCCAGAACCTCTGGCGACGGTCCCAAGTCCGGAACCTCCGGCGACGGTCCCCAGTCCGGAACCTCCGGCGACGGTCCACATTCTGGAACCTCCTGCGATGGTCCACAGGCTGGAGCCCTCCTTTGCGCCGGTGCCCAGTCCAGGCACGGTGTCCAGTCCCACTCCAGGGCAAGAGCCTCCCTCTGCGCAGGTGCCCAGTCCAGGCACGGTGTCCAGTCCAACTCCATGGCCGGAGCCTTCCTCTGCGCAGGTGCCAAGTCCAGGCACGGTGTCCAGTCCCACTCCAGGGCATGAGCCTCCCTCTGCGCCGGTGCCTAGGCACGGCGTCCAGTCCAGCAGGAGTAATCAAGACTATTTGCATTGCTCCCCCCCCCTTTCACACTGCTGCTACTCTTTGTTAATATCTATGCATAGTGACTTTAATATCTCTACCTACATGTACATATTACCTCAATTACCTCGACTAACGGTGCCCCCCTGACATTGACTCTGTACCGGGACCCCGTGCATATAGCCTAGCTATTGTTATTTTACTGCTGCTCTTTAAATATTTGTTACATTTATTTTTTTAAAGTATTTTTCTTAACAACATTGTTGGTTAAGGGCTTGTAAGTAAGCATTTCACTGTAAGGTCTACAGCTGTTGTATTCGGGATCATGTGACAAATAACATTTGATTTGATTTTAATGGAATCGATCTCATATCTCATCTCATAATCTCCCGAGTGGCGTAGTGGTCTAAGGCACTGCATCTCAGTGCTAGAGGTGTCACTACAGACACCCATGTTCGAATCCAGGATGTATAACAACCGGCTGTGAGTTGAATTAAGATTTGTGAAGATTAAAAAATATCTACAGTACCAGTCAAAGGTTTGGACACCTACTCATTCAAGGGTTTTTCTTTATTCTTACTATTTTTTACATTGAAGAATAATAGTGAAGACATCAACACTATGAAATAACAACTGTGGAATCATGTAGTAACCAAAAAAGTGTTGAACAAATCAAAATATATTTTAGATTCTTCAAAGTTTCCACCCTTTGCCTTGATGACAGTTTTACACACGTTTGCCATCCTCTCAACCAGCTACCCCTGGAATGCTTTTCCAACAGTCTTAAAGGAGTTCCCATATACTGAGCACATGTTGGCTGCTTTTCCTTCAATCTGCGGTCCAACTCATCCCAAACCATCTCAATTGGGTTGAGTTCGGGTGATTGTGGAGGCCAGGTCATCTGATGCAGCACTCATCACCCTCCTTCTTCGTCAAATAGCCCTTACTCAGCCTGGAGGTGTGTTGGGTCATTCTCCTGTAGAAAAACAAATGATAGGAAAAGGGGGATACCTAGTCAGTTGTGTCTTTAACCCAACCCCTCTGAATCAAAGAGGTGTGGGGGGCTGTCTTAATCGACATACACATCTTCGGCGCCCAGGCTACAGAGAGTTAACTGCCTTGCTCAGGGGAAGAATGACAGATTTGTACCTTGTCAGCTCAGGGATTCGACACTCTAACCACTAGGCTACCTGCCGCCCCACTAAGCGCTAACCAGATGGGATGGCGTAACGCTGCAGAATGCTGTGATAGCCATGCTGGTTAAGTGTGCCTTGAATTCTAAATAAATCACAACAGTGTCACCAGCAAAGCACCCCTGGACCGTCACACCTCCTCCATGATTTATGATGGGAACCACACATGTGGAGATCATCTGTTCACCAATTCTGCATCTCACAAAAAGACGTCGGTTGGAACCAAAAATGTCAAATTTGGACTCATCAGACCAAAGGACATATTTCCACCAGTCTAATGTCCATTGTTCGTGTTTCTTTGCCCAAGCAAGTCTATTTATTATTGGTGTCCTTTAGTAATGGCTTCTTTGCAGCAATTTGACCATGACGGCCTGATTCATGCTGTCTCCTCTGAACAGTTGATGTTGAGATGTGTCTGTTAAAAGTTGTAAAGTTGCCTTTACATTTGATCATTTTCATTTATATTAAGATTGTAGAATGTAGATCAACCACCAACAATGATTTTGAGATACAAAGACTATTATAAATTAAATGAAACTCTGACCACAAAAATGTGCATAATGAATATCATAACTGACGCGCAAATTGGTAGAAATGGTATATAAATTGGTACACAGGGTGTGTCTATATATGGAAATATACATGTTTAAAAATTGACAAATCGATTGGTCGAAAGAAAAGACTACGTTTGATCGACCAATAGAAATGCAGGAAAGTAGCAATAGACCCCCAGAAAACCCTGCCAGATTATGTCGCCACACTTCTAAAACCAAAGTTGTGCCCCTTGATATAGGTATCTAGAAATTAAGCACCATTTAACCATGCAACAGTTTTGGCAGATTTGACCTTTATTTTTGTTGACTTCAGTAAGACTCCCTGTTTTTTAAGATCATGTAACTAACGTCTCATATCAATGATTTTATGTGCATTACACTTTCTAAAAATGGCCCTTCGAATCTGCTGGAGGTTAAGTCCATATATGACAGGGTTGAAGACAGGTGGTAAAACAAGGAATTGTACAGCCATTGCATTACGCATATTGAGCGTAATATTTACATTACTATTCCACCCTTGCAACGTGTCAAACAGGGTCACTGTGATGAAAATAACCATTGTTATTAAATGTGGCACACATGTCTGTGTGAACTTAATCCTTCCCTTAGCTGACTTTACACAAGTACTTACAATCTGACAGTAAGAAAATACAATGAATAGTATCTGTAAAACATGAACCACTATTACAAATTTGTTCAAATTCTGATTGATGGTAATGGGTGAACATGCATGTTTCAGTATAGACGGAATGTCACAGAAGAGTTTATCAATACGAGATCCACACAAAGGAATTCTGACTGCTAAACTAAGTGCTATTAGTGCTATAAATAAAGGATAACACCAAGACAATAAGAGTAACTTTCTAACAGTTAAAGATGTCACAATTGTATGATATAGTAGTGGTCTACATATTGCCACATACCTGTCGTAAGACATCACTGTTAGAGTAGAAAGTTCACACATGACAGATGTGTATATTACATAGGTTTGAGTGAAACATCCACCATAAGATATCACCTGAACATCTGACTGAAGGTCCAGTAAGAACTTGGGGTAGAAACCAGCAGTTCCATACAATCCATTGATACATAAACTACACAGAAAGATATACATGGGCTCATGGAGACCTTTCTCCTGAATGATTGTTATGATCAGAATCAGATTCACAGTGATGATGAGAAGGTATGTGATAAGAGACAAGGTAAAATAGACCGATTTGTTGATAAATGTCTCTTGTAAGCCAAAGAGATAAAAGACCTTGACTTGGGTTGAGTTCTCCATAGCTTTTGTTAATTTTCTTCCTCTGGTCAATGCAGCAATTCGTAGTCCTTACAAGGCTTCAGCATGTATGGAGGTGAATGAATTCAAGTGTGAATCATTTGATTCTGTTTAGGCTCAGAAACTTGTGTCCATGTGTCTTCTTGCTTGAGAGGGATTCTGCTCCAATAATTTGTGCTGGTAGCCTCTAAATATATCATAGTGTATGATCACATGGGATTGTAGTTTCAGTGTCAACATGTAACCACTCCATAGAGATGGATCTACATTGAGTTTATGACAAGCAACTAATTTGATTATATTTACTCTATTTATGTATTAACCCAGCAAACCGGTGGATGTCCAAAAGACATTAGGCAATGTCCCCATTAGGTCCATTTCAGGCTGCGTTGACCAAACTGTCCTGCACAAGCATTTTTTTGCCCAAGCACTACATAGCTGATTCAAATAATCAAAGTTTGATGATTAGTTGATTATTTGATTCAGCTGTGTAGTGCTAGGGAAAATAACAAAACATGCACCCCTTGGGGTCACCAGGTCAACGTTTGGGAAATGCTGTTTAATGTTCTGAGGACGTTGAAGGAACATTAAAACATGACATTAACCTCGGGACCATAAGAGGGTGTTCAGTACAGATACCGGTTTGGCCGCAGTATAACGTTATGATAAGGTATACTGAACAAAAATGTTTTTTTTTTTACTTTACCGAGTTACAGTTCATATAAGGAAATCAGTCAATTGAAATAAATGAATTAGGCCCCAATCTATGGATTTCACATGACTGGGAATACAGATGCATCTTTTGGTCACATATACAGTACCTTTAAAAAGGTAGGGGTGTTGATCAGAAAACCAGTCAGTATTTGGTGTGATTTCTATTTGCCTCATACAGCGCGACACTTTTCCTTCGCATAGAGTTGACCAGGCTGCTGATTGTGGAATGTGGATTATTTCTTCTTCAATGACTGTGCAAAGTTGCTGGATTTTGGCGCGAAGTGGAACACGCTGTCGTACCCGTCGTTCCAGATTATCCCAAACTTGCCTGGTGAGTATGCAGACCATGGGAGAACTTGGACATTTTCAGCTTCCAGAAATGCAATTTTCAGTGTCCAGATCATGCAAGATGGGGCTGTGCATTATTATGCTCAAACATGAGGTGATGGCGGCAGATGAATGGCTCGACAATGGACCTCAGGATCTCGTTACAGCATCTCTGTGCATTCAAATTGCCATCAATAAAATGCAATTGTGTTCATTGTCCATACCATAACCCCACCACCATGTTCACAACATTGACATCAGCAAACCACTCTTCCACACGATGCCATATACGTGGTCTGCAGATGTATGGTCGGTTGGACCTACGCTACCGTTCAAAAGTTTGGGGTCACTTAGAAATGTCCTTGTTTTTTAAAGAAAAGCACACTCTGGGATGCTGGCCTTCAAGGCAGAGTTGCAAAGAGAAAGCCATATCTCAGATTGGCCAATAAAAAGAAAAGATTAAGATGGGAAAAAAGAACACAGACACTGGACAGAGGAACCCTGCCAAGTAGGCCAGCATCCCGGAGTTGCTACTTCACTGTTGACGTTGAGACTGGTGTTTGGTGGGTACTATTTAATGAAGCTGCCAGTTGTGAGGCATCTGTTTCTCAAACTAGACACTCTAATGTACTTGTCCTCTTGCTCAGTTGTGCCACGGGGCCTCCCACTCCTCTTTCTATTCTGGTTAGAGTCAGTTTGCACTGTTCTGTAAAGGGAGTGAGTAGTACACAGCATTGTACGAGATCTTCAGTTTCTTGGCAATTTATCGCACGGAATAGCCCTCATTTCTCAGAGCAAAAATAGACTGATGAGTTTCAGAAGAAAGTTATTTGTTTCTGGCCATTTTGAGCCTGTAATCAAACCCACAAATGCTGATGCTCCAGATACTCAACAAGTCTAAAGAAGGCCAGTTGTATTGCTTCTTTAAACAGTACAACAGTTTTCAGCTGTGCTAATATATTTGCAAAAGGGTTTTCTAATGATTAATTAGCCTTTTAAAATGATAAACTTGGATTAGCTAACACAACGTGCCATTGGAACACAGGAGTGATAATGGGCCTCTACGGATATGTAGATATTACATTTTAAAAAATCGACAGTTTCCAGCTACTATAGTCATTTACAATATTAACAATGTCTACACTGTATTTATGATCAATTTGATGTTATTTTAAAGGACATTTCTAAGTGACCCCAAACTTTTACATAATAGGATTGAAAAGTGGTGGACATTACTAGAAAATAAATTCATAAAAAGTACAGCTGAAGTCGGAAGTTTACATACACCTTAGCCAAATACATTTAAACTCAGTTTTTCACAATTCCTGACATGTAATCCGAGATAAAATTCCCTGTCTTAGGTCAGTTAGGATCACCACTTGATTTTAAGAATGTGAAATGTAATAATAATCATAGAGAGAATGTTTTATTTCAGGTTGTATTTCTTTCATCACATTCCCAGTGGGTCAGAAGTTGACATACACTCAATTAGAATTTGGTTGCATTGCCTTAATTTTTAAAACTTGGGTCAAACGTTTCAGATAACTTTCCACAAGCATCCCACAATAAGTTGGGTGAATTTTGGTCCATTCCTCCTTACAGAGCTGGTGTAACTGAGTCAGGTTTGTAGGACTCCTTGCTCGCACAAGCTTTTTCAGTTCTGCCCACAACTTTTCTATCGGATTGAGGTCAGGGCTTTGTGATGGCCACTCCAATACCTTCTCTTTGTTGTCCTTAAACCATTTTGCCACAACTTTGGAAGTATGCTTGGGGTCATTGTCCATTTGGAAGACCCATTTGCGACCAAGCTTAAACTTCCTGACTGATGTCTTGAGATGTCCAAACATAACGATGGTCATTATGGCCAAACAGTTCTATTTTTGTTTCATATAGCCACTTGCCCTCTTAAGAAACCCTACTCTGGTGAGCCAGACTGGGAGTCCCCTAATTTCCATCACCTGCCCACCTTTTTTTGTGATTCTGCTGCGGGGAGACCAGACTAAGTCTCTCTGGGTGCTCATTGACTCTGGGCCTGATGAAAGTTTTATGGATGCTTCCATGGTTTCCGAATGAGGTATTCCCTCTCAACTACTCTGTCCCCATGGATGCAAGGGCACTCGACGGCCGCCCTATTGTAAGAGTCACCCATAGCACAGTGCCCCTTCAAATACGGGCATCAGGAAACCACAGTGAGACCACATAGTTCCTCCTTATCGATTCCCCCCATGTTCCTGTGGTTTTGGGATTTTCTTGGCTCCAGAAACACAATCCTGTTATTGACTGGACCACTAGCTCCATCCTGGGTTGGAGCCCGTTTTAAAGCGGCACAGCTGTCGTTGAGACATCCCCCTCAGGACGTAAACAAAGCCTCGGATATCTCTGTCGTTCCCACTGAGTACCATGACCTCCTGGAGGTCTTCAGTAAGGCATGTGCAACTTCTCTTCTCCTACACCATCCTTATGATTGAGCCATTGATCTCCTCCCAGGCACCACACCATCTCATGGTCGGCTATATTCTCTATCTGGCCCGGAGACCAAGGCCATGGAGGAGTACATAGAGGAGTCTCTGGCTACTGGAGGCATCCGTCCGTCTGCATCTCCTGCCGCCGCAGGGTTTTTCTTTGTTGAGAAGAAGAACAGGACCCTGCGTCTGTGCATTGACTACAGGGATCTGAATGATATTATGATCAAGAACCTCTCCAGTGGGCTACCATCTTTTACAGCTGGACCTTCGCAATGCCTACCGTCTGGTTGGAATACGCGAAGGAGATGAGTGGAAGTGTCACTAACGTCATCTTGGAAATGACCGGACCAAGGTGCAGCGTAGTAAGAATACATTTTTTATTTATTTAGAATGTCACCAACAAAACAAGAAACAACAAAAATGAATGTGAAGCTTACTAGGGCTATACAGGCCACTAACAAAGACAAGATCCCACAAACACCAAAGGGAAATGGCTACCTAAATATGATCCCCGATAAGAGACAACAATAAACAGCTGCCTCTGATTGGGAACCATATCAGACCACCATAGACATACAAATCACCTAGACCTACTAAAAACCATAGACATACAAAAAACCCGAGACAATACAAAAACTAGCGTACCCACCCTAGTCACGCCCTGACTTAACCCAAATATAAAGAAAACAGAGATATCTAAGGTCAGGGCGTGACAGACCCCGGACTGGGGACCGTCGCCGGAGACCCCGGACTGGAGACCGTCGTTGGAGGTTCCGGACTGTTGGAGTTTCCGGACTGTGGACTGTGGCCCATCGTTGGAGGTTCAGGACTGTGGCCCGTCGTTGGAGGTTCCGGACTGTGAAATGTCGCCGGAAGCTCTGGACTGGGAATTGTCGCCGGAAGCTCTGGACTGTGGAGGCGCACTGGAGACCTGATGCGTGGTGACGGCACTGGTGGTACCGGGCTGAAGACACACATCTCAGGGCGAGTGCGGAGAGGAGGCACAGGACTTACTGGACTATGGAGACGCACTGGAGGTCTGATGCGTGTTGCCGGCACTGGTGGTACCGGGCTGGTGACACGCACCTCAGGGCGAGTGCGGGAATCAGGCACAGGACGTACTGGACTGTGGAGGCGCACTGGAGACACAGTACGCAGAGCCGGCGCAGGATATCCTGGTCCAAGGAGGTGTACTGGAGACCAGGAGCGCTGAGCCGACACCATCCGTCCTGGCTGGATGCCCATTCTAGCCCGGCAAATGCGAGGAGCTGGAATAGAGCGCACCGGGCTATGAATGCGAACTGGAGACACCGAGCGCATCACTGCGTAACACAGTGTCTGACCAGTCACACGGTAAGCATGGGGAGTTGGCTCATGTCTAACCCCTGACTCTGCCAATCTACCCATGTGCTCCCCCCCATTTTTTTTTTGACGCTGCCTCTCGGGCTTCCGTGCCAGCCGTGTCCCCTCGCATAGTCGCCGTTCCTCCTGCACTATCTCCACCTGCTTCCATGGCAGGGTCTTGTCCCATGCCATTACCTCCTCCCAGGTCCAGGATGTCCTCCACTCAACTTTCTCCCGGGCCCAGGATGTCCGCTCCTCTTGAACACGCTGCTTGTTCTTTTTGTGGAGGGATCTTCTGTCACGTTTGTTGTATGAAGGAGACCAAGGCGCAGCGTTGTATGCGTACATTCTTATTTATTTAAAGAATGAACACTGAACAAACTAACAAAATAACAAAACAAAACGTGAAGCTATACAAACGCTTGCTGACAGGCAACTACACATAGACAAGATCCCACAAACACCAAAGGGAAATGGCTACCTAAATATGATCCCCAATCAGAGACAACGATAAACAGCTGCCTCTGATTGGGAACCATATTGGGCCACCATAGACATACAAATCCCCTAGACCTACAAAAACCCTAGACATACAAAAAACCCTAGACAATACAAAAACTAGCGTACCCACCCTAGTCACGCCCTGAACTAACCAAAATATAAAGAAAACAGAGATATCTAAGGTCAGGGTGTGACATGAAGACATCATTCAACACAGCCAGTTGACATTATATAAGTACCAGGTCATACCATTTGGACTCGCCAACTGTCTTCCTCTGGTAAACGATGTGCTCCGGGACATGCTATACCGTGGTAGGCCTGATCACCGACAACGACGAGACAGGCTATAGGGAGCAGGTCAGAGAACTGGCCTTATGGGGCCAGGACCTCTCCCTCAACGTGGTCAAGACAAAGGAGATGATTGTGAACTACAGGAAAAGGAGGACCGAGCACACCCCCATTCTCATTGACAGGGCAGTAGTGGAGCAGGTTGAGAGCTTCAAGTTCCTTGGTGTCCACATCACCAACAAACAAACATGGTCCAAGCACACCAAGACAGTCGTGAAGAGGGCACGACAAAACCTATTCCCCCTTCGGAGACTGAAAAGATTTGGCATGGGTCCTCAGATCCTCAAAAGGTTCTACAGCTGCACCATCGAGAGCATCCTGACGGGTTGCATCACTGCCTGGTATGGCAACTGCTTGGCCTCCGACCGCAAGGCACTACAGAGGGTAGTACATATGGCCCAGTAAATCCCTGGGGCCAAGCTTCCTGCCGTCCAGGACATCTATACCAGGCGGAGTCAGAGGAAGGCCCTAAAAATTGTCGAAGACTCCAGCCACCCTAGTCATAGACTGTTCTCTCTCTGCTACCGCACGGCAAGAGGTACCGGCATGCCAAGTAGGTCCACAAGGCTTTTAAACAGCTTCTACCCCAAAGCCATAAGACTCCTGAACATCTAAGCAGATGGCTACCAAGACTATTTGCATTGCCCCCCCCCTTTCATGCCGCTGCTCTGTTAATATCTATGCGTGGTCACTTTAATAACTCTGCCTACATGTACATATTACCTCAACTACCTCGACTAACCGGTGCCCCCTTGACATTGACTCTGTAACGGTATCCACTGTATATAGCCTCGCTATTGTTATTTTACTGCTGCTCTTTAAATATTTGTTAGATTTATTTTTTAAAGGTATTTTTCTGAACAGCATTGTTGGTTAAGGGCATGTAGGTAAGAATTTCCCTGTAAGGTCTACAGCTGTTGTATTCAGGCTCATGTGACAAATAACATTTGATTTGATTTTAATGGAATTGTTCTCATATCTCATGTCATAATCTCCCGAGTGGCGCAGCGGTCTAAGGCACTGCATCTCAGTGCAAGAGATGTCACTACAGACACCCTGGTCTGAATCCAGGATGTATGACAACCGGCTGTGATTGGGAGTCCCATTGTGTGGCGTGGAATTGGCACAGCATTGTTTGGGTTTGGCCGGTGTAGGCTGTCATTGAAAATAAGAATTTGTTCCGAAGGACAACAACGTCAAGGTATTGGAGTGGACATCACAAAGCCCTGACCTCAATCCTATAGAACATTTGTGGGCAGAACTGAAAAAGCGCGTGCGAGCAAGGAGGCCTACAAACCTGACTCAGCTACACCATCTCCGTCAGGAGGAATGGGCCAAAATTCACCCAACTTATTGTTGGAAGCTTGTGGAAGGCTACCCCAAAACGTTTGACCCAAGTTAAACAATTTAAAGGTAATGCTACCAAATACTAATTGATTGTATGTAAACTTCTGACCTACTTGGAATGTGATGAAGGAAATAAAAGACGCAATAAATAATTTTCTCTTCTATTATTCTGACATTTCACATTCTTAAAATCAAGTGGTGATCCTAACTGACCTTAAACAGGGAATTTTAAGTCGGATTAAATGTCAGTAATTGTGAAAAACGAAGTATAAATGTATTTGGCTAAGGTGTATGTAAACTTCTGATTTCAACTGCATGTGTGGGGACCCTCTAGTCTGGTAATTTACACTGTAGAAGAAGTATGTGACATCACCAATGTGCTGGGCTGACAAAGCTATCAGATCTATCATTAACTCTTTAGCAGGAGTTTGTGTGCTATGTATTGTGCACCATGTACAAGAAAGAAATGGTTCGGTGAAACTAATCCAAAGCCTCTGACAAAGGGCGGTTTCCCGGACCATATAACCTAACCAGGGTAAACAGAGTAACTCTGGACCTTAAGTCATAGCTATACTTTAAAATTTAGGCCCAGAGCTATTCCTGCTGAGGTAAAAGTGAGGACCCTTATTGTCACTCTTGGATATCCTAGGCCTTCAGTACACATTCAATGACAGAATGTGTGTCACAATTGGCACTCTATTCCCTATATAATGCACCACTTTTGACCAGAGGGCTCTGGCCAACATAGGGAATAGGGTACCATTTGGTATGCAATCAAGACCAGCCGTGCCTCTCCTTCAGCCCCTCAGGTCTCTACAGGTTAATAGCTGCATTAATTGGGTCCCAGGGAAAGAGGTGATTTAGTGGACTAATGACCTGGTACCTAATGACTCAATAAACATGTTTTTTATGCTCTTGTTATTGGCTTATTTTATCCAAATTGTAAGGTATGCATGGAATAAAAAATATACTGGTGTTTCGCACAATTTTCTTTTGACAGAACTACAAAACTTTTGACAGCTTTTTACAGGGTGGATGGAGTACATGACCAATGTGTGTTATACATACAACACATCGTCATTAACCTTACTGTATTATTTTATTCTGTCGGTCAAACATATCTCACAGTGACGCTGGAAAAACAAGATTGGTATGTGGTTGTCCCATCTAGCTATTTTAAGATGAATACACTAACTGTAAGTCGCTCTGAATACGAGCGTCTGCTAAATGACTCAAATGTAAATGTATATCTGGTCCTCTGATTTCGCAATAAAACTTAATACAGTATATGCACTATATTTGTTATTATCAAGGAATTATCTGGAATTTGTTAGGATATTTGACATTTCCATATTTGACAACAGGTTTCTCTTGTGTCCCAGGTAGTTGCCTTTCTGGTATGACTCGACATTTCTGAGTAATACCAAAACTAGTCATCTGTCAGATACCTGGCACACAGATATCATGTTACATACAGTAGATCAACTGGTCCTCAGAACATTTCAGACAGAATATACACTGCTCAAAAAAATAAAGGGAACACTAAAATAACACATCCTAGATCTGAATGAATCAAATATTCTTATTAAATACTTTTTTCTTTACATAGTTGAATGTGCTGACAACAAAATCACACAAAAATTGTCAATGGAAATCAAATTTATCAACCCATGGAGGTCTGGATTTGGATTTGGAAATGAAAGTGGAAAACCACACTACAGGCTGGTCCAACTTTGATGTAATGTCCTTAAAACAAGTCAAAATTAGGCTCAGTAGGGTGTGTTGCCTCCACGTGCCTGTATGACCTCCCTACAATGCCTGGGCATGCTCCTGATGAGGTGGCGGATGGTCTCCTGAGGGATCTCCTCCCAGACCTGGACTAAAGCATCCGCCAACTCCTGGACAGTCTGTGGTGCAACGTGGCGTTGGTGGATGGAGCGAGACATGATGTCCCAGATGTGCTCAATTGGATTCAGGTCTGGGGAACGGGTGGGCCAGTCCATAGCATCAATGCCTTCCTCTTGCAGGAACTGCTGACACACTCCAGCCACATCTTTTTATTTTTATTTATTTTACTAGGCAAGTCAGTTTAGAACAGATTCTTATTTTCAATGACGGCCTAGGAACAGTGGGTTAACTGCCTGTTCAGGGGCAGAACGACAGATTTGTACCTTGTCAGCTTGGGGATATGAACTTGCAACCTTTCGGTTACTAATCCAATGCTCTAACCACTAGGCTACCCTGCCGCCCCGGCATGAGGTCTAGCATTGTCTTGCATTAGGAGGAACCCAGGGCCAACCGCACCAGCATATGGTCTCACAAGGGGTCTGAGGATCTCATCTCGGTACCTAATGGCAGTCAGGCTACCTCTGGCGAGCACATGGAAGGCTGTGCGGCCCCCCAAAGAAATGCCACCCCACACCATGACTGACCCACCGCCAAACCGGTCATGCTGGAGGATGTTGCAGACAGCAGAACGTTCTCCACGGCGTCTCCAGACTCTGTCACGTCTGTCACATGTGCTCAGTGTGAACCTGCTTTCATCTGTGAAGAGCACAGGGCGCCAGTGGCAAATTTGCCAATCTTGGTGTTCTCTGGCAAATGCCAAACGTCCTGCACGGTGTTGGGCTGTAAGCACAACCCCCACCTGTGGACATCATGGAGTCTGTTTCTGACCGTGTGAACAGACACATGCACATTTGTGGCCTGCTGGAGGTCACTTTGCAGGGCTCTGGCAGTGCTCCTCCTGCTTGCACAAAGGCGGAGGTAGCGGTCCTGCTGCTGGGTTGTTGCCCTCCTACGGCCTCCTCCACGTCTCCTGATGTACTGGCCTGTCTCCTGGTAGCGGCTCCATGCTCTGGACACTACGCTGACAGACACAGCAAACCTTCTTGCCACAGCTCGCATTGATGTGCTATCCTGGATGAGCTGCACTACTTGAGCCACTTGTGTGGGTTGTAGACTCCGTCTCATGCTACCACTAGAGTGAAATCACCGCCAGCATTCAAAAGTGACCAAAACATCAGCCAGGAAGCATAGGAACTGAGAAGTGGTCTGTGGTCCCCACCTGCAGAACCACTCCTTTATTGGGGGTGTCTTGCTAATTGCCTATAATTTCACCTGTCTATTCCATTTGCACAACAGCATGTGAAATGTATTGTCAATCAGTGTTGCTTCCTAAGTGGACAGTTTGATTTCACAGAAGTGTGATTGACTTGGAGTTACATTGTGTTGTTTAAGTGTTCCCTTTATTTTTTTGAGTAGTGTAGTTTGTTTTCATGCTACATTATTTCCCTAGATGTCTCTCTCAAAATGTGAAACAATCGTCAAGCATGTACTGTATATACCATACAGGGCCTATTTTCCATTAGGGATTGACAGAATGGTGCCAGGTGGGCTATAAGGTGGGCTTACCTTTTACACATTTACATCCAGTGTATCGATCCAGACAGTTTTGCATTTCTAGATTTGTTACTTGCTTAGATTGTAACGCCCTGATCTGTTTCACCTATCCTTGTGCTTGTTTCCACCACCCTCCAGGTGTTGCTTACAATACCTGGTACAGTGCCTTGCGAAAGTATTCGGCCCCCTTGAACTTTGCGACCTTTTGCCACATTTCAGGCTTCAAACATAAAGATATAAAACTGTATTTTTTTGGGACACAATCATGAAGTGGAACGACATTTATTGGATATTTCAAACTTTTTTAACAAATCAAAAACTGAAAAATTGGGCGTGCAAAATTATTCAGCCCCCTTAAGTTAATACTTTGTAGCGCCACCTTTTGCTGCGATTACAGCTGTAAGTTGCTTGGGGTATGTCTCTATCAGTTTTGCACATCGAGAGACTGAAATGTTTTCCCATTCCTCCTTGCAAAACAGCTCGAGCTCAGTGAGGTTGGATGGAGAGCATTTGTGAACAGCAGTTTTCAGTTCTTTCCACAGATTCTCGATTGGATTCAGGTCTGGACTTTGACTTGGCCATTCTAACACCTGGATATGTTTATTTTTGAACCATTCCATTGTAGATTTTGCTTTATGTTTTGGATCATTGTCTTGTTGGAAGACAAATCTCCGTCCCAGTCTCAGGTCTTTTGCAGACTCCATCAGGTTTTCTTCCAGAATGGTCCTGTATTTGGCTCCATCCATCTTCCCATCAATTTTAACCATCTTCCCTGTCCCTGCTGAAGAAAAGCAGGCCCAAACCATGATGCTGCCACCACAGTGGTCTGATACTCCTTCCATTTCAATAGTATCGCTTGCACAGTGCTCCTTGGGATGTTTAAAGCTTGGGAAATCTTTTTGTATCCAAATCCGGCTTTAAACGTCTTCACAACAGTATCTCGGACCTGCCTGGTGTGTTCCTTGTTCTTCATGATGCTCTCTGCGCTTTTAACGGACCTCTGAGACTATCACAGTGCAGGTGCATTTATACGGAGACTTGATTACACACAGGTGGATTGTATTTATCATCATTAGTCATTTAGGTCAACATTGGATCATTCAGAGATCCTCACTGAACTTCTGGAGAGAGTTTGCTGCACTGAAAGTTAAAGGGGCTGAATAATTTTGCACGCCCAATTTTTCCGTTTTTGATTTGTTAAAAAAGTTTGAAATATCCAATAAATGTCGTTCCACTTCATGATTGTGTCCCACTTGTTGTTGATTCGTCACAAAAAATACAGTTTTATATCTTTATGTTTGAAGCCTGAAATGTGGCAAAAGGTCGCAAAGTTCAAGGGAGCCGAATACTTTCACAAGGCACTGTATATATATGCCTGTGTTTGCTGTCTCTCTGTGCCAGTTTGTCTTGTTTTGCCAAGTCGACCAGCATTTTTTCCTTGGTCCTTTTTCCCAGTCTGTTTTTTCCTAGCCCTCCTAGTTTTGACCCTTGCCTGTCCTGACGCCGAACCCGCCTGCCTAACCTCCACCTGTTCTGTCCCCGAGCCTGCCTATCGCCTGGTACTGTTTGGACTCTGACCTGGTTTATGAACTCACAACTGTCCCCGACCTGCCTTTTGCCTACTCCTTTTGTTATAATAAATATCGGGGGCTCAACCGTCTGCCTACTGTGTCTGCCCTTAAAGTACAAACTGGCCATGACAGACCCAGCAGACTTGGACCAGCTTCGTCACGTTGTCTCCCTGCAGGGAGCCACCATTGGGAGGCATGAGGAGCAACTTTGGGACCTCTTGGAAGGGCTTTGTTCCCTTACGGAATGCCACGACCACAGGTTCAAGGCTATATCGGAGCAAATCTGTGAATTAGCTCATAGGCAGCATGCCACATTTGAGACCTCCCAACCACCCAGTAACCTTTCCAATACTAGTGGATTTGTTCAACCTACCCGGGATCCCCCAAAACCCTGCTTACCTCCTCTGGAGCGTTATGTATGTGATCCTGGTACCTGCCGGGGATTCCTTTCCCAGAGTTCCCTCATTTTCGAACTCCAGCCCTCTTCGTACCCGTCGGACCGATCGAAGATAGAGGAGACGAAAACACCCGAGGTTCCCCGGGAATCATTGGCGATGGGTGAGTTGGATACTCCTGAGCCCATGTAACTGGGAAGAGCTAGGTTATCGGTTGGGGAACGCTCACGTAGGCTGAATTCTAACTGTTGTCTGTACTGTGGAGGAGCAGGACAATATATAGCCACTTGCCCTCTTAAGAATCCCTACTCTGGTGAGCCAAACTGGGAGTCCCCTAATTTCCATCGCCTGCCCACCTTTTTTTGTGCTTCTGCTGTGGGGAGACCAGTCTAAGTCTCTCCAGGTTCTCATTGACTCTGGGCCTGATGAAAGTTTTATGGGCGCTACCATGGTTTCTGAATTATGTATTCCCTCTCAACTTCTCTCTGTCCCCATGGATGCAAGGGCACTGGACGGCCACCCTGTTAGAAGAGTCACCCATAGCACAGTGCCCGTTCATATACGGGTATCAGGAAACCACAGTGAGACCATAGAGTTCCTCCTCATCGATTTCCCACCGATGTTCCTGTGGTTTTGGAATTTCCTTGGCTTCAGAAACACAATCCTGTTATTGACTGGACCACAAGCTCCATCCTGGGTTGGAGCCCGTTTTGTCATTCTCATTGCTTTAATTCTTGATGCTCCCATCCCGTTAGCGGGATCATTTTCGTCAACCACCGTTGAATTGCCACCGCTGAATTGCAGAGCGCCAAATTCAAATTAAATGACTAAAAATATACAATTTTCATGAAATCCCATGTGCAATATAGCAAAACACATCTTAGCCTGTTAAGGTGTTAATCCACCTGGCATGTCATATTTCAATAAAGCTTTTCGGCGAAAGCATACCAAGTATACCAAAATATTGTCTAGCAGCCAAGTAGATTGGTCACAAAAGTCAGAAAAGCAATACATTAAATCGCTTACCTTTGATGATCTTCGGATGTTTGCACTCACGAGACCCAGTTACACCATAAATGTTCCTTTTGTTCCATAAATATTATTTTTATATCCAAAATGCCTCCATTTGGTTGGCGCGTTATGTTCAGAAATCCACCGATGAAATAGTGTGTACCGTTGGAACATTGTTCATATGCCTATCAAGTCTACTTTGGAGCAGAGTTAAGAAACAGACAAAAGAGAAGTTGAGCAGCCAGATGAGGAGAACAGTTGCTGAAAGCTTCCTGTCTGGTCTCGACTGTTTTTTTCTCTTGTCAGGTCCAGAAAGAAAGAAAAATGCTCTCAGATGTTTTTTTTACGCCTGCTACATTACGTCAGGTTGACACAAATTAGAGAACACCTCACTCTGACCGTTTTAGACACCATAGCAGAGCTGGTTAGACTAGTTTTCAAGTTATACACAAGACACACCCACATCAGAGCACGCCTCCAATACACACGTATCTTTGGCTGTTAACTAACATGTTATTTGACATTCACAATAAACATATTTTCTTAAAGCCGCACTGCCCCATCAAGACAAACTTACACTTTCAAACTTGGTGAACTTGATAGCCATGCATGGCAGGTGAGCATTTTACATGAAGCATAAAGTCTTTATTGGAGGATCTATCCATTCAAAGCTAAATCCCCCAGGGGTAACTGAATACAGGTGAATAACTACAAAATAACTAACTTTAACAAGACGCTCAATTCAGACAACTGACAAATGTGATACTCTTGTTACAAAACAAATAATGTTGCATAAAAAAAAACCTACCCTGGCACTGAAATAAAATAGCTGAAACTAGTTTAGGTGTCTGTCAACGAATGTTGTACTTCCCTTGCCCGCAATACTGCAAAATTGTCACGTGACTGGGGGGTTTACTAGTTATTATTTTCTATGTGGGGTTCTAGTTTAGTTTTTCTATGTTGGTGTTTGGTGTGATTCCCAATTAGAGGCAGCTGGCTATCGTTGTCTCTAATTGGGGATCATATTTAAGTAGCATTTTGTCCACCTGTGTTTTATGGGATATTGTATGTTACACCTCTTAGTTACGGTTCGTTGTTTGTTTCGTTCTTGCTTTTGTGCGTTTCGCTAAATAAAGATGTGGAACACAGATCACACTGCACGTTGGACCAAGTATGCTAAAAAATAACGTGACAGAATATCCCATCAAACCAGGACCAAGCAGCGTTCCCAAAGAGGGAAGGATTTCTGGACATGGGAAGAAGTGATGGAGAGATGCGAAACCCTTCCTTGGCAACAGACGGAAGGAGATTATGGAGGACTGCGACGACGAAAGGGTTCGCGGCTACAGAATGCCCAAGGACAGCCCCATGATCTTTTGGGGGGGCACATGGAGCTGGTGGCTGAGCAGAGGGATGAGCCAGAGACTGTCAGGGAGGCAATGGCGAAGTTGGGAGAGAGTGAGATGAGTGGAGATGTTGTGCAAGTGTGTTCTGTTCAACATCTGACCATCTGACCAGAGGATCCAGTTAGAAGTTTGGTGCAACCTGTGCCGGTTCCACGCTTCTGGCCTCAAGTGCGCCTCTCCAGTCCGGTGCGTCATGTGTCTCCTCCTCGCACTCTCCCTGAAGTGCATGTCCCCAGTCAGGTGCATCCTGTGCCTGCTCCTCACACTCTCCCTCCAGTGCGCCTTCCCAGTCAGGTACGTCCTGTGCCTGCTCCTCGCACTCTCCCTGAAATGCGTGTTCCCAGTCAGGTACGTCCTGTCCCTGCTCCCCACACTCGCCCTGAAGTGTGTGTCACCAGTCTGGCGCCACCTGTACCGGCCCCACGCATCAGGCCTCCAGTTCGCCTCCCCAGTCCAGAGTTTCAGGCGACGGTCCCCACTCCAGAGCTTCCGGCGACGGTCCCCAGTCCAGAGCTTCCGGCGATGGTATGCGTACATTCGTCTTTAATCAAGAACAAAACTAACAAAATAACAAAACGATACGTGAAGCTAATATGGATAGTGCAGACAGGCAACTAAACAGAACAAGAACCCACAAATACCCAAGGGAAAATGGCTATCTAAATATGGTCCCCAATCAGAGACAACGATAAACAGCTGCCTCTGATTGGGAACCAATTCAGGCCACCATAGACATACATATACCTAGACGTACTAAACCCCTAGACTTACAAAACCCCTAGACAATACAAAACAAGCATACCCACCCTGACCTAACCAAAATAACCAAACCAAACCAAAATAATAAAGAAAACAGAGAACAGAGAACTAAGGTCAGGGCGTGACATGGTCGTTAATATCCATTTATTTTGAGATAACCATGCCTCCTCAGTGTAAGAACATAGATGCGTTATCAGAACTCAATAACCTAAAAGAATATACATTATTTGGCAGTATTGTCCCCACAAGCATTATTGACATCATTTATTTTCTGAGAGTATTAAGAATAAAGCACACTTGACAGAGTAGCTTTGCATATTGTTGCATATTGTTGTTCATAAAGCCTATAGTATATGTTAGGTTACCCAGTGTCTCAACAGGAAGAGGATTGGCTATTCCTGTTATAACATTTGAAAGATGAACTAGATAAGTCACAGTTACATACATGGTATTGCAGATGTACCGAAATGCTTGTGTTCCTAGCTCCAACAGTACAGTAGTCTCTAACAATTCACAACAATGCGCACAAATCTAAAAGTTAAAGATTGGAATAAAGAAATACAGTGGCAAGAAAAAGCATGTGAACCCTTTGGAATTACCTGGAATTGTGCATAAATTGGTCATACAATTTGATCTCATTTTCAATGTCACAACAATAGACAAACACAGTCTGCTTAAACTAATAACACAAAAAAATATACGTTTTCACGTCTTTACAGTGCAGGATAGAAAAAGTATGTGAAACCTTGGATTTAATAACTGGTTGACCTCAACCAAATGTTTTCTGTATTTGCGGATCAGACCGGTGCAACAATCATGGTGTCACGCCCTGACCTTAGTTATCTTTGTTTTCTTTATTATTTCGGTTAGGTCAGGGTGTGACGAGGGTGGTATGTGTGTTTTTGTATTGTCTAGGTTTTTTTTGTATTCTATGGTGTTTTGGTATGTCTAGGTATGTGTAGGTCTATGATGGCCTGAGTTGGTTCCCAATCAGAGACAGCTGTTTATCGTTGTCTCTGATTGGGGATCCTATTTAGATTGCCATTTTGGTTTGGTGTGTTATTGTCTATGTGTAGTTGCATGTCAGCACTCGTGTTTATAGCTTCACGTTTGTTTAGTTATTTTGTTTAGTGCTCTTCGTTGAAATAAAGAAGAATGTGTTCATCTCACGCTGCGCCTTGGTCTCCTCGTTACGACGAACACATGGAGAATTTTGGAGCATTCCTCTTTACAAAACAGTTTCAATTTAGCAATATTTGTGGGATGTCTAGTGTGAACCGCTCTCTTGAGGTCATGCCACAGCATCTCAATCGGGTTGAGGTCAGGACTCTGCCTGGTATTTTTCTTCTGTTGATGCCATTCTGTTGTTGATTTACTTCTGTTTTGGGTCGTTGTCCTGTTGCATTCACCCTACTTTTGTTGAGCTTCAATTGGCGGACAGATAGCCTAACATTCTCCTGCAAAATGTCTTAATAAACTTTTTTCGATGATAGCAAGCTGTCCAGGCCCTGAGGCAGCAAAGCAGCCCCAAACCATGATGCTCCCTCCACCATACTTTACAGTTGGGAATCAGGTTTTTATGTTGCTGTTTTGTTATTTTTTTTTCTCCACACATAGTGTTGTGTGTTCCTTCCAAACAACACAACTAAGTTTCATCTGTCCACAGAATATGTTGCCAGTAGTGTTGTGGAACATCCAGGGGCTCTTTTGCGAACTTCAGACGTGCAGCCAAGTTTTTTTTGGACAGCAGTGGCTTCTTCCGTGGTGGTGTCCCATGAACCCCATTATTTTTTAGTGTTTTACTTATCGTAGACTCGTCAACAGCGATGTTAGCATGTTCCAGTGATTTCTGTAAGTCTTTACCTGACACTCTAGGATTCTTCTTAACCTCACTGAGCATTCTGCGCTGTGCTCTTGTAGTCATCTTTGCAGGGCAGCCACTCCTAAGGAGAGTAGCAACAGTGCTGAACTTTCTCCATTTATAGACTATTTGTCTTACCGTAGACTGATGAACATCAAGGCTTTTAGAGATACTTTTGTAACCCTTTCCAGCTTTATGCAAGTCAACAATTCTTAGTGATAGGCATCCCGCTAGCGGGAAATTGCAGGGCACGCAATTCAAATAAATAATCGTAATATTAAACATTCATGAACATGCAAGATCTTATATAATAATAAAATACTTCTTTATATCCCAAAAAGTCAGTTTAGTTGGTGCCCCCGATATCAGTAATCCACTTGTTCAACATGCAGACAAAGGAGCCCAAAAAGCTTCTGCTAAACTTTGTCCAAACATGTCAAACAATGTTTCTATTTAATCCTCAGGTACTCTAAAATGTAAATATACAATAATATTTCATATGGAAAGTAGTATGTTCAATAGGAAAGGAAAATTAGTTGTAACGGGTGTCGTCGTCTGATGAGGAAGAATTGGACCAAAGCGCAGCGTGGTAAGTGTTCATGACTTTTATTTAAACTGAACACTAGGACAAAATAACAAAGTGTAAACCGAAACAGTCCTGTCAGGTGCAGAAAACAACTACCCACAAAACATAGGTGGGGAAAAAGCTACCTAAGTATGGTTCCCAATCAGAGACAACGATAGTCAGCTGTCCCTGATTGAGAACCATACCCGGCCAAAACAAAGAAATACAAAACATAGAAAAAATAACATAGAATGCCCACCCCCAATCACACCCTGACCAAACCAAAATAGAGACATACAAAGCTCTCTAAGGTCAGGGCTTGACATTAGTAAGCCCTCTCCCTCGCGCGCCAAAAGACTATTCTTCCGGTGCTCTTCTCACGAAAACGCCAAATACTTGTTCGTTTTTCAAAAAACAAGCCTGAAACCTTGAATAAAGACCGATGACATCTAGTGGAAGCCATAGAAATTGCAACCTGGGAGACAGATTTACATAGAAACAATAGGTTCCCATAATAAGAGCCTGGGACCTTAAAAAAAATGTCTAGTTGGATTTTCATTGGATTTTCACCTGCCATATCAATTATGTTATAGTCTCAGACATTATCTTAACAGTTTTAGAAACATCAAAGTGTTTTCTATCCAATGCTACAAATTATATGCATAGGCTTGAGTAACAGGCAGTTAACTTTGGGCACGTCAGTCAGGTGGAAATACAGGAAACTAGACCTTATACCTATTTAATCTTAGGTCTCCTGAAATCTCTTTAGTTCGAGGCATGGTTCACATCAGACAATGCTTCTTATGAATAGAAAACTCTCAAATGTTGTAAGTGTTTTTTACAGGGCAGGGCAGCTCTAACCAACATCTCTAATCTCTTCTCATTGATTGGACTCCAGATTAGCTAACTCCTGAGTCCAATTCGTTTTTGGAGAAGTCAGTAGCCTAGGGGTTCACATACTTTTTCCAACCCACACTGTGAATGTTTAAATTATGTATTCAATATAGACAAGAAAAATACAATAATTGTGCGTTGTTAGTTGACGCCCACTGTGTTTGTCTATTGTTTTGACTTAGATGAAGTTCAGATAAAATTGTATGACCAATTTATGGAGAAATCCAAGTTATTCCAAATGGTTCACATACTTTTTCTTGCAACTGTATATAAAAATATAAATGAGTTGGGCAGACCAGACACCAGAGGGTGTCTGCCATACCAGGCGGTGATACAGCCCGACAGGATGCTCTCAATTGTGCATCTGTAAAAATGTGTGAGGGTCTTAGGGGCCAAGCCAAAGTCCTGTTGCGCTTTCTTCACCACACAGTCTGTGTGGGTGGACCATTTAAGATTGTCAATTATGTATACGCTGATGAACTTTAAGTTTTTCAACTTCTCCACTGTGGTCCTGTGGATGGGGCATGCTCCCTCTGCTGTTTCCTGAAGTCCACAATCAGCTCCTTCGTTTTGTTGACGTTGAGGGAGAGGTTATTTTTCTGGCAGGCTGTCTCGTCATTGTTGGTAATCAGGCCTGCTACTGTGTGGTCTGCAAAGTTGATGATTGAGTTGGAGGCCTGTGTTACCCCGCAGTCATGGGTGAACAGGGAGTACAGGAGGGGGATGATCACGCACCCTTGTGGGGCCCCTGGATCAGCGAAGTGGAGGTGTTGTTTCCTACCTTCACTTCCTGGGGGCAGCCAGTCAGGAAGTGCAGGACCCAGTTACACAGGGCGGGGTTCAGACCCAGGGCTGCGAGCTTAATGATGAGCATGGAGGGTACTATGGTGTTGAAGGCTGAGCTATTGTCAATGAACAGCATTCTTACATAGGTATACCTCTTGTCCAGATGGGATGTGGCAGTGTGCAGTGCGATGGCGATTGCATCGTCTGTGGATGTATTGGGGCGGTATGCAAATTGAAATGTGTATAGGGTGACAGGTAGGGTAGAGGTGATATGATCCTTAACTAGCCTCTCAAAGCACTTTATGATGACAGAAGTGGGTGGGTGATAGTCATTTAGTTCAATGAACTTCCTTTGGCACAGGAACAATGGTGGACATATTGAAGCAAGTGGGGACAGCAGACTGGGATAGGGAGAGATTGAATATTTCTGTAAACACTCCAGTCACCTGGTCTGTGCGTCTGGGCCGGGCAGCCTTGAGAGAACTAACATGCTTAAATGTCTTACTCATGTCGGCCACGGAGAATGAGAGCTCACAGTCCTTGGGAGCGGGCCGCGTTGGTGACACTGTGTTATCGTCAAAGCTGGTGAAGAAGGTGTTCAGCTTGTCTGGGAGCAAGATGCCGGTGTCCGCGACGTGCCTGGTTGTCCCTCTGTAATCCATGATTGTCTGTAGACCCTGCCACATACATCTTGTGTCTGAGCCGTTGAATTGCGACTTTGTCTCTGTACTGCCAAATTTGCCTGTTGATTGATTTACGGAGGGAATAACTACACTGTTTGTGTTCGACCATAATCCCAGTCACCTTGCCATGGTTAAATGCGATGGTTCCCACTTCAGTTTTGTGCGAATGATGCCATCTATCCACAGTTTCTGGTTTGGGTAGGTTTTAATAGCCTCAGGGTGAACAACATCCTCTATACACTTCCTGATGAACTCAGTCACCATTTCCGTGGATACGTAAAGGTTTTTCTCAGAGGCTACCCGGAACATATTTGGGGCGGCAGGGTAGCCTAGTGGTTAGAGCGTTGGACTAGTAACCGGAAGGTTGTGAGTTCAAACCCCCGAGCTGACAAGGTACAAATCTGTCGTTCTGCCCCTGAACAGGCAGTTAACCCACTGTTCCCAGGCCGTCATTGAAAATAAGAATGTGTTCTTAACTGACTTGCCTGGTTAAATAAAGGTAAAATAAATAAATAAACATATCCCCTTCCGCGTAATCAAAACAATCTTGAAGCATGGATTCTGATTGGTCAGACCAGAGTTGAATAGACCTTAGCATGGGTACTTCCTGTTTGAGTTTCTGCCTATAGAATGGAATGAGCTAAATTGAGTTTTGATCTGATTTGCTGAAAGGAGGGCAGGGGAGGCCCTTGTAGGTTGAGGGTTTTAGCAGAGCGAGTTCTACAGTCAATGTGTTGACAGAACTTCGGGAAGTGTTTTCCTCCAATTTGCTTTGTTAAAATCACCCGCTACGATAAATTCAGCCTCGGGATATGTGGTTTCCAGTTTGCACAAAGTCCAGTGTAGTTCCTTTAGGGCCGTCATGGTATTGCCTTGAGGGAGAATATACACGGCTGTGACTATAACCGAAGATTATTCTCTTGGGAGGTAATATGGTTGGCATTTGATTGTGAGGTGTTCTAGGCCGGGTGAACAAAAGGACTTGAGTTTTCAAATTCACACCATGAGTGGTTAATCATGAAACATTACCGCCTTTCTTCTTCCCTGAGAGTTCTTTATTCCTGTCTGTGCGATGTACTGAGAACCCAGCTGGCTGTATGAACGAGGACGGTATTTCCAGAGAGAGACAGGATTCTGTGAAACAAAGTATGTTACAGTCCCTGATGTGTCTCTGGAAAGAGATCCTCGCCCTGAGCTTGTCTATTTTATTGTCCAGAGACTGAACATTAGTGATCTGACGCATCTGATGGTGCGCACGCCTCCTGAGTCGGACCACAAATCCACTCCGAATACCTTTTGGGGCATCCTCTGAGACAAGTTCAATTGCCCTGGGGGTAGGAACAAAGAATCCAATTCAGGAAAGTCCTATTCCTGGTTGTAATGTTGGTGAGTTACCACCACTGAAATCCAAAAGTTATTTCTGGCTGTATGTAATAACACTAATAATGTAAGAAATAACTCACAAAAAAATACTGCAAAGTTGCTTAGGCACTAGAAGCAGAGCTGCCATGTCTGTTGGCGCCATCTTTATACTATACTTCACAATAATTTTGTGGTTGAACTTATTTTCTTAAAGCCGCAGTGCCCCATCAAAATTAAGTTACACTTTCAAACTTGGTGAAATTGCATGGCAGGCGAGCATTTTACATATAGAATGAAGTCTTTGTTAGACCCCCACGGGTGGCTGAATACATATGAATTACTAGAAAATATGTAACTTTAACAAGAAACTCAATACAGAGAATTTGAAATCCTTTTAATTTGACTTGCACTTGTATGTGCTACTCTATTGTTGCAAAACAAACATTGTTGCAAAACAAACATAGCTACCCCTGCCACTGAAATAAAATAGTTAAAAACTAGTTTGAGGTGTCTCTTATTGAACTTTGCACTTTTGTTGAACCCAATGCTGCAATAATGTAGCTCTGTATAGTAGGCTATTTTACATCCTGTTATTTAAGCTAATAGAAAAAAATAGTAACACTACCACTACATCAGAGAGGGAAGGGCCAACAAATCTTCAGTCAATGGTTGGCTAGTCAATATGTCAATCCAACTCAACATGCAAGGTTTGTCCAATGACAAGTGTAAATAATTTGATTTACTGCCTGAAGCTTTACAGAACCTAACTCAGACCCATGCTTAAACAATCATTCTTACCATCATAAAACAGTGAAAATACATAATTTTCAACTGTCAGAATATGAATATACAGTGCCTTGCGAAAGTATTCGGCCCCCTTGAACTTTGCGACCTTTTGCCACATTTCAGGCTTCAAACATAAAGATATAATACTGTATTTTTTTGTGAAGAATCAACAACAAGTGGGACACAATCATGAAGTGGAACGACATTTATTGGATATTTCAAACTTTTTTAACAAATCAAAAACTGAAAAATTGGGCGTGCAAAATTATTCAGCCCCTTTACTTTCAGTGCAGCAAACTCTCTCCAGAAGTTCAGTGAGGATCTCTGAATGATCCAAAGTTGACCTAAATGACTAATGATGATAAATACAATCCACCTGTGTGTAATCAAGTCTCCGTATAAATGCACCTGCACTGTGATAGTCTCAGAGGTCCGTTAAAAGCGCAGAGAGCATCATGAAGAACAAGGAACACACCAGGCAGGTCCGAGATACTGTTGTGAAGAAGTTTAAAGCCGGATTTGGATACAAAAAGATTTCCCAAGCTTTAAACATCCCAAGGAGCACTGTGCAAGCGATAATATTGAAATGGAAGGAGTATCAGACCACTGCAAATCTACCAAGACCTGGCCGTCCCTCTAAACTTTCAGCTCATACAAGGAGAAGACTGATCAGAGATGCAGCCAAGAGGCCCATGATCACTCTGGATGAGATCTACAGCTGAGGTGGGAGACTCTGTCCATAGGACAACAATCAGTCGTATATTGCACAAATCTGGCCTTTATGGAAGAGTGGCAAGAAGAAAGCCATTTCTTAAAGATATCCATAAAAAGTGTCGTTTAAAGATTGCCACAAGCCACCTGGGAGACACACCAAACATGTGGAAGAAGGTGCTCTGGTCAGATGAAACCAAAATTGAACTTTTTGGCAACAATGCAAAACGTTATGTTTGGCGTAAAAGCAACACAGCTCATCACCCTGAACACACCATCCCCACTGTCAAACATGGTGGTGGCAGCATCATGGTTTGGGCCTGCTTTTCTTCAGCAGGGACAGGGAAGATGGTTAAAATTGATGGGAAGATGGATGGAGCCAAATACAGGACCATTCTGGAAGAAAACCTGATGGAGTCTGCAAAAGACCTGAGACTGGGACGGAGATTTGTCTTCCAACAAGACAATGATCCAAAACATAAAGCAAAATCTACAATGGAATGGTTCAAAAATAAACATATCCAGGTGTTAGAATGGCCAAGTCAAAGTCCAGACCTGAATCCAATCGAGAATCTGTGGAAAGAACTGAAAACTGCTGTTCACAAATGCTCTCAATCCAACCTCACAGAGCTCGAACTGTTTTGCAAGGAGGAATGGGAAAAAAATTCGGTCTCTCGATGTGCAAAACTGATAGAGACATACCCCAAGCGACTTACAGCTGTAATCGCAGCAAAAGGTGCCGCTACAAAGTATTACCTTAAGGGGGCTGAATAATTTTGCACGCCCAATTTTTCAGTTTTTGATATGTTAAAAAAGTTTGAAATATCCAATAAATGTCGTTCCACTTCATGATTGTGTCCCACTTGTTGTTGATTCTTCACAAAAAAATACAGTTTTATATCTTTATGTTTGAAGCCTGAAATGTGGCAAAAGGTCGCAAAGTTCAAGGGGGCCGAATACTTTCGCAAGGCACTGTATATGTTAAACTTGGATTTAAAAAATGTAGTGATTTAAATTAAATAGAAATTCACAATGTGATATTTCTGTTCAGTATTTCTTGTATCTTGTTTATGCATGTTATATCACCCTAAATGTGTAGCCTAGATTCAACCATACAGTACTTTCTTCATGCATATTAATGTTAATGCATCCATGGAATGATGAATTTTCTTCAAAAGTGTTTGTGAATCTATATTTATTTTGAGATACACTGAGGAGGCCTGGTTATAAACACATAGATGTGTCATAAAAACAAACGATAAAAAATGAGATTTGTGTAAACACAAGCATTATTGACATAATTTTTTTCAGAATTAAGAATAAAGCAACCAGTGGAAAAATATATATTGAAAGAGTGGCTTTCCATATTGTTATTCTTCTTTAGAAATAAGTAGTCACAAATTTGTTCTATCAATTTCACCCTATAAACTTTATAGTGCACTACTTTGGCTCTGGTCATAAGTAGTGAACTATTGCAGACTTGTTTACGTGTTGCTGTGCGTTTTGTTGCCAACCTCACTTTGCTACCTGACAACTTTACGGTTTTTACTTTTTAATTACCCTTTATATTTTTGGGTTTTCCCTCAACTTTTTTTTCCATTCAACCTTTTTACTCCAGACGCTTTATCTGGACATGGTTCGTCAGGACCTCCAACAGCCGAAGCTAAGTAGCAACATTAACATGATGCCTTCTAATTGCAGTCGCTGTACTCATAATATACAGGAGAACGATCGCCTTACGGCGAGGATAGCAGTGCTACAAGCCCAGCTTCAGACGCAATCGTTAGGCAAGGGTAATTTCAGTGTAGGAAAGGATGAAACAGCGTCTGTGCCACCAGTAAGTACAGATAGTAACGTTAGTATAAATCCCCTCGCACGGTCCCCGCAGCCGGACAACTTTCTCACGTTTTCTGAAGGGAAATGCTGTAGGAATGCTCAACCAGTGTGGCTCATTTAGTCGACAGAAACTTTCAACCGGTTTTCCCCATTAAGCAACGAGTCAGAGTCAAAGGCCGAGCCTTCTCTTGTCTCTACTCCTCCCGTTACGGGGTCTGAGACGCCGAAGCTTCCCACCATTAGCTCTGACAAATTGAAAACTCTAGTCATTGGCGACTCCATTACCCACAGTATTAGATTTAAATCGAATCATCCAGCGATCATACACTGTTTACCAGGGGGAAGGGCAACCGACGTTAAGGCTAATCTGAAGATGGTGCTGGCTAAAGCTAAAACTGGCGAGTGTAGAGAGCATAGAGATATTGTTATCCACGTTGGCACCAACGATGTTAGGATGAAACAGTCAGAGATCACCAAGCGCAACATAGCTTCAGCGTGTAAATCAGCAAGAAAGATGTGTCGGCATCGAGTAATTGTCTCTGGCCCCCTCCCAGTTAGGGGGAGTGATGAGCTCTACAGCAGAGTCTCACAACTCAATCGCTGGTTGAAAACTGTTTTCTGCCCCTCCCAAAATATATAATTTGTAGATAATTGGCCCTCTTTCTGGGACTCACCCACAAACAGGACCAAGCCTGACCTGCTGAGGAGTGACAGACTCCATCCTAGCTGGAGGGGTGCTCTCATCTTATCTACCAACATAGACAGGGCTCTAACTCCTCTAGCTCCACAATGAAATAGGGTGCAGGTCAGGCAGCAGGCTGTTAGCCAGCCTGCCAGCATAGTGGAGTCTGCCACTAGCACAGTCAGTGTAGTCAGCTCAGCTATCCCCATTGAGACCGTGTCTGTGCCTCGACCTAGGTTGGGCAAAACTAAACATGGCTGTGTTTGCCTTAGCAATCTCACTAGGATAAAGACCTCCTCCATTCCTGTCATTATTGAAAGAGATCATGATACCTCACATCTCAAAATAGGGCTACTTAATGTTAGATCCCTTACTTCAAAGGCAATTATAGTCAATGAACTAATCACTGATCATAGTCTTGATTTGATTGGCCTGACTGAAACATGGCTTAAGCCTGATGAATTTACTGTGTTAAATGAGGCCTCACCTCCTGGCTACACTAGTGACCATATCCCCCGTGCATCCCGCAAAGGCGGAGGTGTTGCTAACATTTACGATAGCAAATTTCAATTCACACAAAAAAAAATGAAGTTTTCGTCTTTTGAGCGTCTAGTCATGAAATCTATGCCGCCTACTCAATCACTTTTTATAGCTACTGTTTACAGGCCTCCTGGGCCATATACAGCGTTCCTCATTGAGTTCCCTGAATTCCTATTGGACCTTGTAGTCACAGCAGATAATATTCTCATCTTTGGTGACTTTAATATTCACATGGAAAAGTACACAGACCCACTCCAAAAGGCTTTCGGAGCCATCATCGACTCAGTGGGTTTTGTCAACATGTCTCTGGACCTACTCACTGTCACAGTCATACTAGTTTTGTCCCATGGAATAAATCTTAATGTTTTTCCTCATAATCCTGGACTATCGGACCACCATTTTATTATGTTTGCAATTGCAACAAATAATCTGCTCAGCCCCCAACCAAGGAACATCAAAAGTCATGCTATAAATTCACAGACAACACAAAGATTCCTTGATGTCCTTCCAGACTCCCTCTGTCTACCCAAGGATGCCAAAGGACAAAATCAGTTAAACACCTACCTGAGGAACTCAATCTAACCTTGCGCAACACCCTAGATGCAGTTGCACCCCTGAAAAATAAAACAATTTCTCATAAGAAACTAGATCCCTGGTATATAGAAAATACCCGAGCTCTGAAGCAAGCTTCCAGAAAATTGAAACGGAAATGGCGCCACCCCAAACTGGAAGTCTTCCGACTAACTTGGAAAGACAGTACCGTGCAGTATCGAAGAGCCCTTACTGTTGCTCGATCATCCTATTTTTCCATCTTAATTGAGGAAAAGAGGTACAATCCGAAATTCCTTTTTGATACTGTCGCAAAGCTAACTAAAAAGCAGCATTCCCCAAGAGAGGGTGGTTTCACTTCAGCAGTAATAAATTCATGAACTTCTTTGAGGAAAAGATCATGATTATTAGAAAGCAGATTACGGACTCCTCTTTAAATCTGCATATTCCTTCAAAGCGCAGTTGTCCTGAGTCTGCACAACTCTGCCAGGACCTAGGATCAAGAGAGACACTCAAGTGTTTTAGTACTATATCTCTTGACACAATGATGAAAATAATCATGGCCTCTAAACCTTCAAGCTGCATACTGGACCCTATTCCAACTAAACTACTGAAAGAGCTGCTTCCTGTGCTTGGCCCTCCTATGTTGAACATAATAAACGGCTCTCTATCCACCGTATGTGTACCAAACTCACTAAAAGTGGCAGCAATGACATAAAAAAACTATCGGCCTATATCGAATCTCCCATTCCTCTCAACATTTTTAGAAAAGGCTGTTGCGCAGCAACTCACTGCCTTCCTGAAGACAAACAATGTATATGAAATGTTTGTCTGGTTTTAGACCCCATCATAGCACTGAGACTGCACTTGTGAAGGTGGTAAATGACCTTTTAATGGCATCAGACCGAGGCTCTGCATCTGTCCTTGTGCTCCTAGACCTTAGTGCTGCTTTTGATACCATCGATCACCACATTCTTTTGGAGAGATTGGAAACCAAAATTGGTCTACACGGACAAGTTCTGGCCTGGTTTAGATCTTATCTGTCGGAAAGATATCAGTTTGTCTCTGAATGGCTTGTCCTCTGATAAATCAACTGTAAATTTCAGTGTTCCTCAAGGTTCCGTTTTAGGACCACTATTGTTTTCACTATATATTTTACCTCTTGGGATGTCATTCGAAAACATAATGTTAACTCACTGCTATGCGGATGACACCCAGCTGTACAATTTCAATGAAACATGGTGAAGCCCCAAAATTGCCCTCGCTAGAAGCATGTGTTTCAGACATAAGGAAGTGGATGGCTGCAAACTTTCTACTTTTAAACTCGGACAAAACAGAGATGCTTGTTCTAGGTCCGAAGAAACAAAGAGATCTGTTGAATCTGACAATTAATCTTAATGGTTGTACAGTCGTCTCAAATAAAACTTTGAAGGACCTCGGCGTTACTCTGGACCCTGATCTCTCTTTTGAAGAACATATCAAGACTGTTTCAAGGACAGCTTTTTTCCATCTACGTAACATTGCAAAAATCAGAAACTTTCTGTCCAAATATTATGCAGAAAAATGTATCCATGCTTTTGTCACTACTAGGTTAGACTACTGCAATGCTCTACTTTCCGGCTACCCGGATAAAGCACTAAATAAACTTCAGTTAGTGCTAAATACAGCTGCTGGAATCCTGACTAGAACCAAAAGAATTCATCATATTACTCCAGTGCTAGCCTCCCTACACTGGCTTCCTGTCAAGGCAAGGTTTTACTGCTAACCTACACAGCATTACATGGGCTTGCTCCTACCTATCTCTCTGATTTGGTCCTGCCGTACATACCTACACGTACGCTACGGTCACAAGACGCAGGCCTCCTAATTGTCCCTAGAATTTCTAAGCAAACAGCTGGAGGCAGGGCTTTCTCCTATAGAGCTAAATTTTTATGGAATGGTCTGCCTACCCATGTGAGAGACGCAAACTCGGTCTCAACCTTTAAGTCTTTACTGAAGACTCATCTCTTCAGTGGGTCATATGATTGAGTGTAGTCTGGCCCAGGAGTGTGAAGGTGAACGGAAAGGCTCTGGAGCAAAGAACCGCCCTTGCTGTCTATGCCTGGCCCGTTCCCCTCTTTCCACTGGGATTCTCTGCCTCTAACCCTATTACAGGGGCTGAGTCACTGGCTTACTAGGGCTCTTCCATCCCGTCCCTAGGAGGGGTGCGTCACTTGAGTGGGTTGAGTCACTGATGTGATCTTCCTGTCTGGGTTGGCGCCCCCCCTTGGGTTGTGCCGTGACGGAGATCTTTGTGGGCTATACTTGGCCTTGTCTCAGGATGGTAAGTTGGTGGTTGAAGATATCCCTCTAGTGGTGTGGGGGCTGTGCTTTGGCAAAGGGGGTGGGGTTATATCCTTCCTGTTTGGCCCGGTCTGGGGGTGTCATCGGATGGGGCTACAGTGTCTCCTGACCCCTCATGTCTCAGCCTCCAGTATTTATGCTGCAGTAGTTTGTGTCGGGGGGCTAGGGTCAGTTTGTTATATCTGGAGTACTTCTCCTGTCCTATCCGGTGTCCTGTGTCAACTTAAATATGCTCTCTCTAATTCTCTTTCTCTCTTTCTTTCTCTTTCTCGGTCGACCTGAGCCCTAGGACCATGCCTCAGGACTACCTGACATGACTCCTTGCTGTCCCCAGTCCACCTGGCCGTGCTGCTTATCCAGTTTCAACTGTTCTGCCTGTGATTTTTATTATTTGACCGTGCTGGTCATTTATGAACATTTGAACATCTTGGCCATGTTCTGTTATAATCTCCACCCGGCACAGCCAGAAGAGGACTGGCCACCCCTCATAGCCTGGTTCCTCTCTAGGATTCTTCCTAGGTTTTGGCATTTCTAGGGAGTTATTCCTAGCCACTGTGCTTCTACACCTGCATTGCTTTCTGTTTGTGGTTTTAGGCTGGGTTTCTGTACAGCACTTTAAGATATCAGCTGATGTACGAAGGGCTATATAAATACATTTGATTTGATTTTGATTTGTGGTGGTTAATTTCTTTACTATCAAATAAGGAGAGACAAACTTATCACACAAGTCAGAGTTATACTTAAACTAAATATTTAATAAGAGCTTTGCAATAGCAATGACTTTCAACTATTCACCATTTCTAATGATCCATTGAGAGTGATAAAACAAAAGTACCCAAGATACAAGATACACCCCTTTCAACCTACATGATGAGCAACAGATACATAGAATGGTCACAAGGTTAAGATTTGTATGAAAGATATCTATAATACATAGCAGACAGAATCTGCTGTGTCAACAGTTTTCATTGTATAGACCAGTGTCTGGCCCTCCGACTCCAAACTGGAACCATCTCTCCCTGGTACGGTATAGAACAGAAACATTAACTCATGTTCTCTGGAATACTCTTTAGGTTTTATCACCCAAATACATCGTAAATCTCCTCTGTCAGTGTTATCTCATAGAGGCCCATCCTCAGTAGAACACACAGAATACTCTATTCTGTCGGGGAAAAAACAACAATTATAATGCAATACAAGCATTATAACATAATCTTGCAATTTCCTTGACAATATGCTGGGAATAGAGTGCCATTTGGGATGCCTTCAAGTGTTTTCCTGCTCTGGAAGTCTGCTACAATCTGCTACAAATAATATTTGTATATCACAGAAGATGGCGAAAGGCAGGGCCGCAACTTTCACTGGGAATGAGGGGGACGTGACCCCCCACATTCTGGGTGCCTTATGGAATATTACATGACAAAAGGGGTGGGCATCTAACCTCGGTGACGGCTCTGGTTCTGGACGCCGCCCCCCTTCTTTACCCTGAGTCCTCTCTTGTAGCACTGACCCATCGATCATCATCGGAGGCTCTGAACTGCAGATCCTCGCCGTAGGCCCCGGGCTGGGCACCCTCGCTGCGTGGATCATCACCAGATGTTCTGGACTGGGGACCGTCGCTGGAGACCCCGGACTGGCGACTGTCACTGGAGACCCCGGACTGGGGATCGTCGCTGGAGACCCCGGGCTGGGGACAGACGCTGGAGACCCCGGACGCTCTGGACTGGGTACTGTCGCCGGACGCTCTGGACTGGGCACTGTCGCCGGACGCTCTGGACTGCCGAGGCGCACTGTAGGCCTGGTGCATGGTGCCGGCACTGGTGGTACCGGGCTGGTGACACGCACCTCAGGGCGAGTGCGGGGAGGAGGAACAGGGCGTACTGGACCCTGGAGGCACACTGGATGCCTGGTGCGTGGTGCCGGAACTGGTGGTACCGGGCTGGTGACACGCACCTCAGGGCGAGTGCGAGGAGGAGGAACAGGACATACTGGACTGTGGAGGTGCACTGGAGGTCTGGAGTGTAGAGCTGACACAACCTAACACAACCTTTTCGCCTTGCAAATGCAGGGCACTGACACAGGACGCACTGGGCTGTGCAGACTCACCGGAGACACAGAACGCAGAGCCGGCGCAGGATATCCTGGTCCAAGGAGGTATACTGGAGACCAGGAGCGCTGAGCCGGCACCCTCCTTCCTGGCTGGAAGCTCTATTCCAGTGCGCTCTATTCCAGCTCCTTGCATTGGCCCGGCTAGAATGGGCATCCAGCCAGGAAGGAGGGTGCCGGCTCAGCGCTCCTGGAGACACTGGAGACACCGTGCGCATCTCTGCATAACACGGTGCCTGACCAGTAACACGCTCCCCACAGTAAGCACGAGGAGTAGGCTCAGGTCTCCGACCTGACTCATGCAATCTCCTCGTGGGCCCCCCCCCCCCCCCCAAAAAATATTGGGGCTGCCTCTCGGACTTCCGTGCACCTTCATATCGTCGCTGTTCCTCTATTCTCCGGTGTTTCTCCTCGTAGTATCGCCGCCTCTAACTCCTCCTTCGGACGGCGATTCTCCCCCGGTTGTGTCCAGGGTCCTGCTCCATCTAATATCTCCTCCCAGGTCCATTTCCCCATTAAGCGCTGTTCCTCCTTTTCATGCTGCTTGGTCCTTGTTTGGTGGGTTATTCTGTCATGTTCGTCATAACGAGGAGGCCAAGGCGCTGCATGATTGGAATACATTCTTCTTTTATTTAACGAAGAACACTTAAACAAACTAACAACCAATTCAGGCCACCATAGAGCTACAAATGATCTAGACTAACAAACACCCCTAGACATACAAAAACCCTAGACAGGACAAGAACACATATACCCGTCCTCGTCACACCCTGACCTGAAAACATAGATAACTAAGGTCAGGGCGTGACAACATGAGACAGATTCGCACCTGTCTCAATGAGGAGGCCGCAGGGATGCCACGGTCCAAGAATATGGGGATTGTGGCTCAGACGCACAGGGCTTGTCTCTCTACAGAATGCGCTCTCTCCCGCCATTTCGTGGGTATTCATTGTTTCATAACTTCATTGTGTGCATTGTTTGCTATGTCTATCAATTCCCCATTACAAATTTCACTAGTAGTAGCCTGCATTTACTGTCAATTCACATAATTACTAATCTGCAATGTTTATTTGGTTACGGTACGTTCTGTTAATGTATTGAATATATTATTATTACAGTTATCTACTATTCTCAATGTCAGAGTGGACATGTGTTTTGCAGAACTCACAACCTATGATAAACTTGTGAGAAACAAGTTTTGGTTTATTCCATTCAATTTACGAGTTTTGTCAATTTATTCATAGTTTTGTGTTTGAATCTCTCCTGTCAATGTTTAGTAAGGACGCGCACTTGTGTCTTTGCTGTCATTAATGTGTTTGAATGTTATTTTATAAAATCAATTAACTACATTTAATTATTACGCAAGAAAAATAACCATTTAACAATTAATTAAGTAGTAATCTGGGACACCACGGAACAAGTTTATTTAAAGATTTTCCGAATGAACTCTTAAAGATCTCTTACATTAGTCACAGTCAATTCATTAATTCTTATTTAACTCCAGTCTCATTCTGAACGTCGTTGACTTCAAATATGCACGAACCCTACCATAAATGATGAATCAACAATATATAAATTGGCTTAATTATTTATTTACTAACTAACTAAATAATCACACAGAATGACATAAACACACAAACAGGATAGCTTACACATTGATTACTAACCCGATATGATGGCTTGTTACAAAAATGAAAAGGAAGGGGCATGTTAGAAAGAGCGGGGGAAGAGACAAAAGACTTCACCATAGCACATATACAGCTGATAACTATGCTCATGCAAATGCAAATACTTTGCACATGAACGGCCGCTCATTCGAAAATAATTGCAATGTACATATTTACGTGTGTATGTCTTGTCCATCTGGGGAGTAACTCAACAGAAATCTCTGGTTTGTCCAGCAGAGATCAAAGTCTTTCGAAGTTGTGGCTTTTTCAGTGGGCTCTGTTATAAAGGGTAAATCAATCGTACCAATGGTCGTTTGATAGGGAAATGTTCTTGAGAATGGATCTTTCAGAGTGGTTCTCGTCACTTTTACTAGACTAAGAGTACTTAAACAGCTGCAGACTGAATGTTCCTGTGTAGTCTTCATCTTCTTCACTCAAGAGAGTTTCAGAGTGTCTTACCATTTTCTGGTCTTGTTGTTTTACAAACCATTTGTAATGTATTCAGCTGGAACCACTTCACACACCGGCAGCAACATGGCTTGTTTTGGTCTAAGATGTGAATTCTTCAGTGAATCCTTTTAATCACTTGGGGGAAAAGGGCGTTCGACTACGTTTGGCATAATGTCTGTAATCACATGGGTGTGGTTACTGACTTGATAAACTTTACATGAAAAGCAATGTTCTCACTATCTTTTCACAAATAGTTTCATATTTAATCACAGGAATTCCACAACATTTGGATGTAAAACTGACAACTCGGAAATATATACATTCAGAGATACAGTTATGTTGTTATACCGTCCTTAATGAGATCACAAAACAACTGATCTGACATAATTGTTCTTTAAGTACCCACTGGACCCTTCCAACTCTTTGGATTACAGAAATAGTGTTCCATTATTCAACCTTTTGATGTTACCGTACTGCAACGTCTCTCTGTGGTAACAAAGGGATTTAACTTCCATTTCTGAAAGAGTGGGAGAGAGAGTTTTCCTGCAGGTATTTCCGACCATCATAAAACTATGGTGGGAGAGAGAGTGAGAGGGGGGGGAACTTGGCGCCTATGATCCTTACCCAAAAGGGAAAGGCATGACACCTGATTACGTATATATAGAAGTACGACTAGTCTACCTGGCCTGTGTGTAAATGTAGGCCTATAAATGTGCCCATTTGGTGATGTCTGATAGTATTTCTGATTGTCTTAACTCACCACCACTAATGAACTGTGGAGCTTCTCAAAGTATTTTTTCTTCACCTCAAACAGCAAGTAAACAAAGTCTGTTTTTAGAATCAATTGAGAATGACAATAGTTCCTCAAAGTGATAGAACAATATTTCCATCTCTCTCTTTCGATAACCAATTGGCATGAAATGGAAAAATGTAATGCTCTGATCCAGTGGAAACGTCAAAAAATATCTGACCCAGTTGATAGTTGATACAATGTTAGAGTTCGTTGAAGACAGCTCATGCCTAGAAAATGTGATTTATCGGATATTTATATTAATCAGGATATTTCTCAATGTTTTTATGTGTTGGCTTTATGTAGACTTTTTTTTACATAGTTGGCAGTGGCAATAACAGTTACTTTTAGATTAGTATTTAGATGACTATTGTAGAATGTAGATTAACCACAGACAATGATTTTAAGATACAAAGACTATTATAAATTAAATGAAAGTGTTCCACGATATTTGCCTTTGAAAATCATAACTCTCACGCAGGTTGGTAGAAATGGTAAGATAAAAAGGCACATCAGATGTCTGTATATGGAAAAATACATGTTTTAAAATCTAGACAGATTGATTGGTCGAAAGAAAAGACTACGCTTGGTTGACCAAGATTTTTGTTGTAGAAATGCAGGAAATTAGCATTAGATGCCCCAGAAAATATAGGGAGAGCCCCCAGACCCCCTGCCAGGTTATGTCCCCCCCTTACAGTTCTAAAACCAAAGTTGCGGAACTTGCGAAAGGTATCAAGAATTGGGCGCCATTTAACGTAGCAACAGTTTAGCAGATTTTACCTTTATTTTTGTTGACTTCTGATATGACGAAGTCTCCCTGTTGTGTAAGATCATGTAACTAACGTTTCATATCAATGATTTTATGTGCATTACACTTTCTGAAAACTGCTCTTCGAATCTTCTGGAGGTTAAGTCCATATATGAGAGGGTTAAAGACAGGTGGTATAACAAGGAATTGTACAGCCATTGCATTACGCATATTTAGTGTAATATTTACATTATTCCACCCTTGCAACGTGTCAAACAGGGTCACTGTGATGAAAATAAATATTGTTATTAAATGTGGCACACATGTCTGTGTGAACTTAATCCTTCCCTTAGCTGACTTTACACAATTCCTTACAATCTGACAGTAAGAAAATACAATGAAAAGTAACTGTAAAACATGAACCAAAACCATACATTTGTTCAAATTCTGATTGATGGTTATGGGTAAACATGCATGTTTCAGTATAGATGGATTGTCACAGAAGATCTTATCAATGCGAGATCCACACAAAGGAAGTCTGGCTGTTAAACTAAGTGCTATTAGTGATATGAATAAAGGATAACACCAAGACAATAAGAGTAACTTTCTAACAGTTAAAGATGTCACAATGGTATGATATAGTAGTGGTCTGCATATTGCCACATACCTGTCGTAAGACATCACTGTCAGAGTAGACATTTCACACAGGACAGATGTGTATATTACATAGGTTTGAGTCAAACATCCACCATAAGATATCACCTGAACATCTGACTGAAGGTCCAGTAAGAACTTGGGGTAGAAACCAGCAGTTCCATACAATCCATTGACACATAGACTACACAGAAAGATATACATGGGCTCATGGAGACCTTTCTCCTGAATGATTGTTATGATCAGAGTCAGATTCACAGTGATGATGAGAAGGTATGTGACAAGAGACAAGAAAAAATAAATAGATTTGTTGTTAAATGTCTCTTGTAAGCCAAAGAGATAAAAGAACTTGACTTGGGTTGAGTTCTCCATAGCTTTTGTTAATTTTCTTCCTCTGGTCAATGCAGCAATTCTTAGTCCTTACAAGGCTTCAGTGTGTATGGAGGTGAATGAATTCAAGTGTGAATCACTTAACAAAACTAATTCACATCCTTCCTCTAAATCTTAATTCTCAACAAAAAAGTTCCCAATACTAGCTGTACATTATCAGACTTCTGAGGTGTGAAAGAAAAAAAACGACTTGTCTCCATGAAATGTCTTCTTGCTTGACAGAGGAGACTGCTCCAAAGACTTGTCCTGTTAGCCTTTAAATACACCATAGTGTATACTCACATGGGATTGGTTGCGTCACTGCTTGGTATGGCAACTGCTTGGCCTCTGACCACAAAGCACTACAGGGGGTAGTGCCTTGAAGTCGGAAGTTATGTGTCGGACATTATCGATGAGGCATTCAATGACCACAAGGAGATGTTGCATGATGGTCAAGGGGATGTCACATGATGGTCATTTTCAGGACGTTCTCAGGACTTGTCTAGTGTCCTCTAAGTTACTGAGGATCATATCAGGAATTTCTCAGGACTAAATTAGGACATTGTGTGATCAAATCAAATCAAATTGTATAAGTCACATGCGCCGAATACAACAGGTGTAGACCTTACAGTGAAATGCTTCCTTACAAGCCCATAACCAAAAATGCAGTTAAAAAAAATATGAATAAGAATAAGAAATAGAAGGAACAAGTAATTTAAGAACAGCAGTAAAAAAAAAAACAGTAATGAGACTATATACAGGGGGTACCGGTACAGAGTCAATGTGCGGGGCACTGGTTAGTCAAGGTAAGGGAGGTAAAATGTGCATGTAGGTAGAGTTATTAAAGTGACTATGCATAGATAATAACAGTGTAGCAGCGGTGTAAAGGGGGGGGGGTGATGCAAATAGTCTTTGTTGTCACGACTTCTGGCGAAGTCGTTGCCTCTCCTTGTTCGGGCGGTGCTCTGCGTTCGACGTCACCGGTCTTCTAGCCATCATTGATCCATTTTTTCATTTTCCATTGGTTTTGTCTTGTCTTCCCACACACCTGTTTTCAATCCCATTCATTACCTGTTGTGTATTTAACCCTCTGTTTCCCCTCATGTCTTTGTCAGAGATTGTTTATTGTCAGTGTAGTGTTTTTGTTGTATAGGTGCGCGACGGGTCTTCTTACCCATATTTGTTTATGTTCTTTTTCCTGTTTAGTGTTATGGAGCATGTTTTTATGACATTATTAAAAGACTCCATTTTACACTCCGTTTGACTCTCCTGCGCCTGACTTCCCTGCCACCTATACACATATGCCTGACAGAATCTCTGACCAACAATATGAAGTCAGCAGGAGAGGACACTATGCTCATGGAGCTGGAGGAACGCGTTCAGGAACAAGCGAGGGAGCTTGACTGTATAAGCTCCGTCATGGATCGCATTGTCCAGAATATGGATCGCTGGGAGAGACAGGGAGTTTCTCCAGCGCCACCACCACCACAACCGGAATCTCCCTTGAACGTTTTTTCCTCTCCAGAATCGAAGATCCATTTATCCCTACCCACGGGATACAACGGAGATACTGCCGGCTGCCAGGGTTTCCTACTTAAGATGAACTTATATCTAGCCACGGCCTCCCCAGTACCATCTGACCGTGAGAAGAGTTACGCCCTCGTCTCATGCCTCACCGGGAAAGCCCTGGAATGGGCCAGCGCTGTGTGTAGAAGGGAGGATGCGGATTTGGACCATTTTGAGGAGTTCACCCGTCAATTCCGGATAGTATTCGATCATCCACCTGAAGGCAAAGCAGCGGGGGAGCTCCTCTATCATCTGAGGCAGGAGACGAGGAGTGCACAGGAGTTTGCTTTGGAATTTATTGACCTTGGCTGCCGGCGCTGGATGGAGCGACAGGGCCCTGATTGACCATTACCGTTGTAGTCTACGTGAGGACGTCCGTCGGGAGCTGGCCTGTAGAGACACCACCCTCACCTTCGACCAGCTGGTGGACATGTCCATCAAGCTGGACAACATGCTGGCTACTCGTGGACGTCTAGATCGGGGTCTGGTTGTTCCATCCTCTCGCACCCTCTCTACCGAACCTATGGAATTGGGAGGGATGGTGCGCAGGGAGACCGGAGGGGGTTCCCGCTCGAGCACCATTCATGGTCGCAGAGGGCACACTGCTTGTCGGTGCCGGGTTGGTTCCTCTGGGAATAGAGAAGGCAGGCAAGGCATTCTGGCATCACCCCAGGTGAGTAGGCACCATTCTCATCCAGAGCCCTCTGCCGCACTAATGTTTGTCTCGGTCTCTTTTCCTGATTTTTCACTGCATTCCCAGTATAAGGCGCTAGTAGATTCAGGTGCGGCTGGGAATTTCATTAATAAAAGTCTAGCTCATAGTTTAGGGATCCCTATTCCTGTGGATATGCCTTTCCCTATTCATGCCTTAGATAGTCGACCATTAGGGTCAGGGTTTATCAGGGAGGTAACCGCACCTTTGTGTATGATAACGCAGGAGGGTCACAAGGAGAAGATTAGTCTTTTCCTTATTGATTCTCCTGCGTAATCTGTGGTGCTAGGCCTACCCTGGTTAGCTTGCCATAACCCCACTGTTTCTTGGACACAGAGGGCTCTCACGGGGTGGTCGCGAGAATGCTCAGGTAGGTGTTTAGGGGTTTCCGTTGGTGCTACTACGGTGGAAAGTCCAGACCAGGTCTCCACCGTGCGCATTCCCCCCGAATATGCCGATTTGGCTCTCGCCTTCTGTAAAAAGAAGGCGACTCAATTACCACCCCATCGACAGGGGGATTGTGCGATAGATCTCCTGGTAGACGCTGCATATCCCAAGAGTCACGTGTATCCCCTGTCGCAAGCGGAGACGGAGGCTATGGAGACATATGTCTCTGAATCTCTGCATCAGGGGTTCATTCAGCCATCCATTTCACCCGTCTCTTCAAGTTTCTTTTTTGTGAAGAAAAAGGATGGCGGTTTACGCCCGTGCATTGATTATCGAGGTCTGAATAAAATCACAGTGAAATATAATTACCCGCTACCTCTGATCAATACGGTTATTGAGTTCATGCACGGGGCACGTTTTTTCACAAAATTGGATCTCAGGAGTGCGTACAATCTGGTGCATATTCGGAAGGGTGATGAGTGGAAGACGGCATTTAGCACAACCTCAGGTCATTATGAGTACCTTGTCATGCCATATGGGTTAATGAATGCTCCATCAGTTTTCCAATCATTTGTAGATGAGATCTTCAGGGACCTGCACGGGCAGGGTGTAGTGGTGTATATCGATGATATTCTGATGTACTCTGCTACACGCGCCGAGCATGTGTCCCTGGTGCGCAGGGTGCTTGGTCGCCTGTTGGAGCATGATCTATATGTCAAGGCTGAGAAATGCTTGTTCTTCCAACAATCCATCTCCTTCCTAGGGCATCGGATTTCCACTTCAGGAGTGGAGATGGAGAGCGACCGCATTACAGCCGTGCGTAATTGGCCGACTCCAACCACGGTAAAGGAGTTGCAGCGTTTTTTGGGGTTTGCCAATTACTACCGGAGGTTTATCGGGGTTTTGGTCAGGTGGCAGCTCCCATTACCTCACTGCTAAAGGGGGGCCCGGTGCGCTTGCAGTGGTCGGCTGTGGCGAACAGGGCTTTTGAGCACCTGAAGACTCTGTTTACCTCGGTGCCTGTGCTGGCTCATCCGGATCCCTCTTTGCCATTCATAGTGGAGGTGGACGCATCCAAAGCTGGGATAGGAGCAGTGCTCTCTCAGCGTTCGGGTACGCCACTGAAGCTTCGCCGCTGTGCTTTCTTTTCGAAGAAGCTCAACCCGGCGGAGCGAAACTATGATGTGGGGAACCGAGAGCTGTTAGCTGTCGTAGAAGCCTTGAAGGTGTGGAGGCATTGGCTTGAGGGGGCTAAACACCCTTTTCTCATCTGGACTGACCACCGCAATCTGGAGTACATCCGGCAGGCGAAGAGATTGAATCCTCGCCAGGCAAGGTGGGCCATGTTTTTCACTCGTTTTGTGTTTACTCTTTCTTACAGACCAGGCTCCCAGAACGTTAAGGCAGATGCATTGTCTCGGCTGTATGACACAGAGGAGCGATCCATGGATCCCACTCCCATACTCCCAGCTTCGTGTCTGGTGGCGCCTGTAGTGTGGGAGCTGGACGCGGACATTGAGCGGGCGTCACGTGCAGAGCACTCTCCCCCTGAGTGTCCAGCTGGTCGTCTGTACGTTCCGTCTGCTGTCCGCGACCGATTGATCTATTGGGCTCACACGTCACCCTCCTCTGGTCATCCTGGGATAGGTCGGATGATGCGCTGTCTTGAAGGGAGGTACTGATGGCCCACTTTAGCTAAGGACGTGAGGATTTATGTTTCTTCCTGCTCGGTGTGCGCCCAGTGCAAGGCTCCTAGACACCTGCACCGAGGTAAGCTACAACCTCTACCCGTTCCTCAACGGCCGTGGTCGCACCTGTCGGTGGATTTTTTGACTGATCTTCAACCTTCACAGGGTTACACCACGATCCTGGTCGTTGTGGATCAGTTTTCAAAGTCCTGTCATCTCCTCCCTTTGCCCGGTCTCCCTACGGCCTTACAAACTGCAGAGCCCCTATTTACACACGTTTTCTGGCACTATGGGGTGCCTGAGGATATAGTGTCTGATCGGGGTCCCCAGTTCACATCAAGGGTCTGGAAGGCGTTCATGGAGCGTCTGGGGATCTCGGTTAGTCTTACCTCAGGTTTTCACCCCGAGAGTAATGGGCAGGTGGAGAGAGTTAACCAGGATGTGGGTAGGTTTCTGCGGTCTTATTGCCAGGATCGGCCGGGGGAGTGGGCGAAGTTCGTGCCCTGGGCAGAGATGGCTCAGAACTCGCTACGTCACTCCTCCACTAACCTTACTCCTTTTCAATGTGTATTAGGGTATCAGCCGGTTCTGGCTCCTTGGCATCAGAGCCAGACCGAGGCCCCTGCGGTGGACAATTGGTTTCGGCACGCTGAGGAAACCTGGGAGGCAGCCCACGTCCACCTTCAGCGTGCCATAAGGCGCCAGAAAATTGGCGCAGACCGTCGCCGCAGTGAGGCCCCAGTGTTCGCACCAGGGGACAGGGTCTGGCTCTCGACCCGAAACCTGCCCCTCCGCCTGCTCTGCCGGAAGCTGGGTCCGCGGTTTGTGGGGCCGTTTAAAGTCCTGAGGAGAGTGAACGAGGTATGTTATAGGTTACAACTGCCCACTAATTACCGTATTAACCCCTCGTTCCATGTGTCTCTCCTCAGGCCGATGGTGGCTGGCCCGCTCCAGGAGGCTGAAGTGGGTGATGTTCCTCCGCCTCCTCTAGACATCGAGGGGGTTCCGGTGTACTCTGTTCGATCCATTTTGGATTCGAGACGTCGGGCGAGGGACCTTCAGTACCTCGTGGACTGGGAGGGGTACGGGCCGGAGGAGAGATGCTGGGTTCCGGTGGAGGACGTGTTAGATCCTTCCATGTTATCAGAATTCCACCGTCTCTATCCGGATCGCCCTGCACCTCGCCCTCCGGGTCGTCCCCGAGGCCGGTGTCGACGCGCGTCAGGGGGGGGGGGGGGTGGTACTGTCACGACTTCTTCCGAAGTCGTTGCCTCTCCTTGTTCGGGCGGTGCTCGGCGTTCGACGTCACCGGTCTTCTAGCCATCATTGATCCATTTTTCATTTTCCATTGGTTTTGTCTTGTCTTCCCACACACCTGTTTTCAATCCCATTCATTACCTGTTGTGTATTTAACCCTCTGTTTCCCCTCATGTCTTTGTCAGAGATTGTTTATTGTCAGTGTAGTGTTTTTGTTGTATAGGTGCGCGACGGGTCTTCTTACCCATATTTGTTTATGTTCTTTTTCCTGTTTAGTGTTATGGAGCATGTTTTTATGACATTATTAAAAGACTCCATTTTACACTCCGTTTGACTCTCCTGCGCCTGACTTCCCTGCCACCTATACACATATGCCTGACATTTGTAGCCATTTGATTAGATGTTCAAGAGTCTTTTGGCTTGGGGGTAGAAGCTGTTTAGAAGCCTCTTGGACCTAGACATGGTGCTCCGGTACCGCCTGCCATGCGGTAGCAGAGAGAACAGTCTATGACTAGGGTGGCTGGAGTCTTTGACACATTTTGGGCCTTGTGGTCGGAGGCCTAGCAGTTGCTAGTTGCTAGGCAACTGCTAGCAGTTGCCATACCAGGCAGTGATGCAACCAGTGAGGATTCTCTCAATGGTGCAGCTGTAGAACCTTTTGAGGATCTGAGGACGCATGCAAAATCATTTCAGTTTCCTGAGGGGGAATAGGTTTTTGTCGTGCCCTCTTCACTACTGTTTTGGTGTGCTTGGACCATGTTAGTTTTGTTGGTGATGTGGACACCAAGGAACTTGAAGCTCTCAATCTGCTCCATTACAGCCCCGTCAATGAGAATGGGGGAGTGCTCTGTCCTCCTTTTCCTGTAGTCCACAATCATCTCCTTTGTATTGATCACGTTGAGGGAGAGATTGATGTCCTGACACCACATAGCCACATCTCTGTCTCATTGTTGTCTGTGATCAGGCCTACCACTGTTGTGTCATCGGCAAACTTTATGGTGTTGGAGTCATTCCTGGCCGTGCAGTCATGAGTGAACAGGGAGTACAGGAAGGGACTGAGCACGCACCCCTGAGGGGTCCGTGTTGAGGATCAGTGTGGCAGGGAGGTGTTTAGTCCCAGGGTCCTTAGCTTTTTGATGAGTTTTGAGGGAACTATGGCTTTGAACTCTGGGCTGTAGTCAATGAATAGCATTCTTACATAGGTGTTGCTTTTTTCCAAGTGTGAAAGGGCAGTGTGGAGTACAATAGAGATTGCATCATCTGTCAATCTGTTAGGGCAGTATGCAAATTGCTGTGGGTCTAGGATTTCTGGGATTATGGTGTTGTGAGCCATGACCAGCCTTTCCAAACACTGCTACAGGTCGGTAGTCATTTAGGCAGGTTACTAGTGTTCTCGGGCAAAGGGTCCCAAGGCAACGTCCCTGCAAGCAAAAAAGTTAGGACATCCCTGGAACGTCACAAAATGGTCATCTAAAGTTCTCAGGACGTTGTGTCATGGGCTGCTGGAGGTTGTCTAGCTCCCGGTTTGTCCGGGGACGTATTTGGGGTGTTGTAAAATGGTACCCTGGAATTCTAGTTCCCGGATTGTCTCAGGGATGTCCCTGAGTATTTTTAAGACGTTCTTGGGAAGTTGTCATGGTCCCCTTGAGGTTTTTGCCACGAGATGGTCCCAGGTGTCCCAAACCATTATAAAATCAATGGTATGGGGGTTCAGGTAAGTGGTACGCTGGTCAGCTAAAAATAGTTTTCAAATATTTGACAGGATTACTTAGAACTGACTTTTCATTATGACCCCACCTGGGTTTGAACTTGGGGTATACTGATGTTTGTGATTTGCCACAAAGTCTGTTGAATTTCAGAAGTCCCCCCTCTGCACATTCATTACCTATAATACATCCCTGCGCAGCAAAACAGCGCCAGCTCCAAAGTAATTTTAGTTATCTGCATAACGTATACCTGGAGATTCAGGAAGCGGGTACAGAATGTGAGTTTAATAATAATCAACATGAAAAAAATACTAAACAGGAGAAGTGTACTGAACGTAACAAAAAACCAAAATGCCTGATGAGGGCTATATGAAGGGAGAGTAATCAGGGTGGTGATGATGTCCAGATGTGCTTAACGATTGGGAGCAGGTGTGCGCAATGATTGTTGCCAGGACTGGTGGCTAGTAGACCGGTGATGTCGGGCTGACCGTGGCCCCTAAGGCGAGGAGCAGGCCAGTCTGGACAGCAGAGATGGAAATCCCGGATGATGTTGGGGTCCAGGATGTGGACCCAAGAGCGCTCCTCAGGACCGTACCCCTCCTAGTCTACCAGGTACTGGAGCCAACCTCCATGACATCAGGAGTCCACGAGGGGCTTAACAACATAGGCGGAGGTTCCCTCGATGTCCATGGGGGGGAGGGGTGTTGCAGGGGATGGCGTCATCTAGGGGACCAGGAATCACCAGCCTGAGGGTAACATGAAAGCAGGGTGAGACAGGCAGTTGGTGGAGAGTTCTAAACGATAGGTTACCTCATTGACCCTCCGGAGGACCTTGAAGGGGCCCAGAAACCGGGGGCTCAGCTTCCGGCAGGACAGGCAGGAAGGGAGGTTCCTGATGGAGAGCCAGATGCGATGGAACACGGGAGGCTCACCGCGGTGGCAGTCCACCAGATCCTTCTGAAGGTGGGCTGGAGCCTCATGTGAGCGGCGTTCCACACCTCTGCTCGCCGGAACCACTTGTCAACTGCAGGGGCTGCGGTCCGGCTCAGAGTCTTCGGAGCCAAGGCCAGCTGATATCCCAGAACGCACTGGAAGGGAGTCAACCCGGTGTAGGTGTGACGAAGTGAGTTCTGTCCGTAATCCACCCAGGGAAATAACTGGGCCCACTCACCCTACCGGTCCTGGCAGTGATTCCTCAGCAACCTCCCCAACTCTTGGTTGGTTTTCTCCACCTGCCTGTTAAACTGAGGCCAGTACCTGGATGTGAGGCTGACCTTGGCCCCCAGCTTCACCATGAAGGCTTTCCAGACCCGCAACGGGAATTGGGGACCACAGATGGAAATTATGTCCTCCGGAAGGTCATTGAATGCATAACGAACATGAGTTGACATAGTGGGCGACGTCCTATGCCAAGGTGGGTCACCAGTATTTATTGGAGAGGGATTAGATGGTGCGGGGTGATACCCGGGTGTCCAGCAGCGAGGGATGTGTGTACCAGGTCAACAACCGATCTCTCACCCCTGTGGGGACATAGATGCGCTCTGGAGGGTAGGTGGCAGGAGCGAGTACCTTCCAGAGCCTGACAGATGTCCACATCTGCGTCCCAAAACACGGGGCCAACGGTACTGGAGGACCGATTGATGGGCTGGAGGACACTCACAGGACCCTCCACTGACGTGGAACCACAGGGTGTGGTAAAGCAGGTCGTCTGCATCCTGGTCCCTACGCGGTGGTTCTCATCTTTGACCAGGAGATGGTAGGGTTATGAAGTTTGAGCAAGTTGACAATCAGTTAATCTGAATATTCTATTATCATTGATTTAATTTACTTATAGTTGTCTAATGTTGGTGGGGTATATTATTTGGTTTTAATTGTACTCCAGAATCACTACAAGTATAATAGTTTTTCTTGAGTGTATTTTTAACAGAGCTGAAATTTACTTTGAAGTGTAAAGTGTAGGAATACATGTGAAATCAGTCATTGACAGACATGGTGGCATAGCAGGAATATCGGAATGCTATGCAGAAAGAGGTTGTGAGTTCAAATCCCAGGTGAGGACATATTTGAATAGTAATTACTGTATGAATGAACATGCACAATGTAATAATTTATGTCAAAAATGTTAGTTGAAAACATATGCTATGTTTTATATGGTAAAAGCACTGTGTAGGGGGGTTTCACTAACATTGCAAAAGACAAAGAACTGTGAATGGATCAGTGGTTCACAAATCAGGGGCTTGACAACAGTAGCAAGGGTGATGTGTAATGAAACAAGGGAATGCATGCTCTGGATATATTTGTTTTTTGGGGGGGGATGTTTCTTTTCTACCGTCAAGTGAAGTCCCCGGGAAAAACTGGGAACTAGACAAAATATCCAGGGGACAATGACACAATGTCCCAAGAATGTCCTACAAACGCAGTGGCGAACCGAGACTATTCAACCTTGTCCTTCAGAGGGAACAAAGATTTTAATAGCCCACATTGAACCAGACCAAAAAATCGAGAAAAATAACAGACAACATAGCTTCACTTAATGAGCTGAAATTCGAAGGGGATGGCCAGCATAGATGGGTGGGATGGGATGAGAGAAACTGAGGGTTGGAATCTGGAACTGAAAATGAGTGAGAGTGAAGTTGCTCCGTAAAATGACGGTATAAAATGACGGTAAAATGACGGTATAAAAACAAAAATTCAACAATGACACGAAAAAGGTTGTAACATCCAATGCCTGAGCTGGTTGCTCCTGTGAGTCGCTCTGGATGGGCACATCTGCTAGATGACTAAAATGTAATGTAAGTGTTGAGAAGCTTCACCGCAGGTGGATTGTTTAAAATTGTAAAAAAAAATGTTGTTTAAAATGTAAAAATATATATATTTTAAAAAAATTATAACATCATCCACCTTGAAGTTGATAACATCTGCTGCTGATGCAGTTGTTGTCGCCATTGTCACACTATTAAAACACACGCTAGCTACTAGTGGGAAGATTACTGCTTGCTATTGACACTGATTCTTTACTCTTGCGCACTTAGTAGTGACGTACATAGATAAGTCACTTTTTTGCTGTTGTACAGTACCACTCATTGCAAGTCAAAATGTGGTTGGTTCATTCCATTCTCACTCCACAATTATGCTCTAATACAGTTGAATGGCAGGGAAAGGGGATACCTAGTCAGTTCACAACTGAATGCATTCAACCAAATTGTGTCTTCCGCATTTAACCCAACCCCTCTGAATCTACATCATCAGTGCCCAGGGAGCAGTTGTTGTCGGGGGTTAACTGCCTTGAATGGGAGATTTTTGCACCTTACCAGCCCAAGGATTCGAATCATTGACCTATCGGGTACTGACACAACACTCTTAACCGCTAGGCTACCTGCCAAACCAGCTTCTGAAGGCCTAGGCAATGGCTGGCTGAACTAGCTGGATTTTCTACCCAGAGACCACCAAAGAAAAAATCCTGATATTTTCGCTTCAGTATTAACCATACTCTTTTACAAAATGAATAAAAAAAACAGAAGAGATGCAATCAGAATATAATTAAATTATTGAAAAGTCATTGGGGAAGCCCCCAGGATAAACCAGGAACAAAACAAAACCTCTAGGGGACCATGACACAACGTCCTGACCACCAATTTTGTGACGTTCTGGGGACGTCCTAACAACAAATTCCTGCCAAGGCCTAGTTCCTTTTTACAAGCCTGCCTGGTTTTAATGATCCTAATGCCATCACTCACAGGAAATCACTCACAGAATGAGAAGTATGGCTGGTGGCATTGTCATGCTGGAGGGTCATGTCACAATGAGCCTGCAGGAAGGGTACCACATGAGGGAGGAGGATGTCTTCCCTGTAACACACAGTGTTGAGATTGCCTGCAATGACAACAAGCTCAGTCTGAGGATGCTGTGGCACACCGCCCCAGACCATGACGGACCCTCCACCTCCAAATCTATCCCACTCCAGAGTATAGGCCTCGGTGTAACATTCATTCCTTCGACGATAAACGTGAATCCGACCATCACCCCTGAAGAGACAAAACACGACTCGTCAGTGAAGAGCACATTTTGCCAGTCCAGCGACGGTGGGTTTCTGCCCATAGGTGACCTTGTTGCTGGTGATGTCTGGTGAGGACCTGCCTTACAACATGCCTACAAGCCCTCAGTCCAGCCTCTCTCAGCCTGTTGCGGACAGACTGAGTACTCATGTAGGGATTGTGCATTCCTGGTGTAACTCGGGCAGTTGTTGTTGCCATCCTGTACCTGACAGGTGTGATGTTTGGATGTACCGATCCTGTGCAGGTGTTGTTACACGTGGTCTACCATGGCAATGACGAACAGCGCTTTCCCTGTAGCGCTTTCTTAGTCATCTCACAGTATGGACATTGCAATTTATTGCCCTGGCCACATCTGCAGTCGTCATGCCTCCTTGCAGCATGCCTAAGGCACGTTCACGCAGATGAGCAGGGACCCTGGGCATCTTTCTTTTGGTGTTTTTCAGTAGAAAGGCCTTTATAGTGTCTTAAGTTTTTTCATAATTGTGACCTTCAATGCCTACCGTCTGTAAGCTGTTACTGTCTTAACAACCGTTTTACAGGTGCATGTTCATTAGTTGTTTATGGTTCATTGAACAAGCATGGGAAACAGTGTTGAAACCCTTTACAATGAAGATCTGTGAAGTTATTTGGATTTTTACGAATTATCTTTGAAAGACAGGGTCCTGAAAAAGGGACGTTTCTTTTTTTGCTGAGTTTATATACTGCTATATACAGCTATTTTCACTTAGTTGGCCAGCGTAAGCCAAACACCTGAATCTGTCATTAACAACAAATGAGAGGGTCAAAGTTTTTCCACATAATGTCCATGAAAAATTATTCTGACTAAGGCCATTGATGGCAAAACATCATGATTTTAATTAAATTAAATTAAATTAGATTGTTTTATTGATTTAGATTTTAGATTTATTGATTTAGATTGATTGATTTAGATTTTTAGATAAAGTACCAAGAGTTTAATTGTGAGCGAGTTGCACCTTTTCCTTCCTAATGTCCAAATTACACATGAACATTGTTAATATATCTTTACGTAAAATAAAGTATATTGCACATTTTAGATCAACAAGAAAAATATGTTGATACACACAAGTGCATCACTACAATACATTTAGCATAGGGCAGGAAATTTAAGGTTGAACATCTATGCAACTTTATTCAGAATCAGAGTGAGTTTCATTCCATATATGATAAGGTTCACAAGAGGAGGCACAACTAGGAACTCCACTGCCATGATATTCCTCAGGGCCAGCAGGCTGGTGTTTCTGCCATAGCGAGCGTACATCCCATCCAAGGTGATGGATATGGTGAAGTTAGTCAGCGTGATTAGATGAGGTCTGCATGAACTTCCTCCTCTCCGCCCGGGAACGCATAGGAAATCAGGACGAATAATGTTTGAGAGACGTGAGAAAACGTGACAATGAAGAAGCAGAGGATGGTCAGAGTGGTGTCCACACATGAGAGCTTCACGACCGCCCAGTTTGAGCAGTGGAGTTTATTGCCGTAGACGCCACAGAGGGGTAACCCATCCCAATGCTATTTTCTAGCCATGAAAAAAGCCACGTAAGAAAAAGCAGTGTCCATACTTTGAGTGGTCATGATAGAATGGTATTGTAACGGCTTGCAGATGGCAACATACCTGTCATATGTCATCACTGTCAAGCTGGTGAATTCACAGAAAGCATAGGAGTAGATGACATATCTGGGTCAGGCACCCAATGTACATGAGAGTCAAATAAAAGGTCATAAAGTATCGTCGGGTAGAAAGCTGAAATGCCATAGATACCATTAATACACAGATTACAGAGGAATAAATACAACATTTTCGACAGAAAAATGTTAACAATCAGTGTCAGATTGACAAAAATGGTGAAGAGGTATAGGATGAGAGTCAATTCGAAGTAAATATGCCACGTTCAGTCCATGCAGCACAAACACTATCTCCTGGGTGGAGTTTAATACCATTTTTTGGGGCACTTTGCTACATTTTGAACATTACTTGTTGAGAGCATGGCCATATTTCTAATTGGAAATTTGGACCACATGGGTTCATTTTTCTTTGTCTTTAAAGGCTTTCCACAAAATGCTCAGATCTCAGCCAATTTTAGCTCAGGTCTGTGCAATTGTTTTTTTTTTACCACTGCTCAGCTC